>NC_057804.1:412357605-412477891 GCF_018294505.1 Triticum aestivum | reverse complement strand
GGCCGGTTGGCCCAGTGGGGGTCCCTTTTCTTTTCTTTTGTTTTTACTTTTATTTATTTTACCTTTTCTGTTTTAGTTTTGTTTCCTATTATTTTAGTTTTATTAAAATACACACGTAGCATCTAATTTAGTATTTCAACTTAGTCCATAGTCACAAAAAGTCTAATCCTCAAATAAATTAGTTTGACATTTTATTAATTACAAAAGGTATTTAAATAATTGTTTTCACTATTGTTTTAATTGTTTTAGGGCCTTTAAACATTTTATCAAAGTTTGGTTTCTCCACCATAATTACCTATGTATTATTTGGTTCACTCCGAACATTTAAATCTTAATATTTGAAAACTTTTATTGTTTGCTCGATTTTGAATTTGAAATTTGAACTAGGTTCCGAACTAACGCGAGTTTATCCACAGTAACCGAGGTGACGTGGCATCATTAGTGGGGATTACTGTAGCTTAATTACCTGGGCGTCACACGTACGTACGGTGCTTGGATCGGTCGGATCATGAAGACGTACGACTACATCAACTGCGTTGTCATAACGCTTTCGCTTACGGTCTACGAGGGTACGTGGACAATACTCTCCCCTCTCGTTGCTATGCATCACCATGATCTTGGGTGTGCGTAGGAATTTTTTTGAAATTACTACGTTTCCCAACAGTGGCATCCGAGCCTAGGTTTTATGCGTTGATGTTATATGCACGAGCAGAACACAAGTGAGTTGTGGGCGATACAAGTCATACTACTTACCAGCATGTCATACTTTGGTTCGGCGGTATTGTTGGATGGAGCGGCCCGGACCGACATTACACGTACGCTTACGCGTAGACTGGTCTTACCGCCGTGCTTTGCACACAGGTGACTAGCGGGTGTCAGTTTCTCCAATTTTAGTTGAACTGAGTGTGGTTACGCCCGGTCCTTGCGAAGGTTAAAACAACACTAACTTGACGAACCATCATTGTGGTTTTGATGCGTTGGTAAGAACGGTTCTTGCTCAGCCCGTAGCAGCCACGTAAAATTTGCAACAACAAAGTAGAGGACGTCTAACTTGTTTTTGTAGGGCATGTTGTGATGTGATATGGTCAAGACGTGATGAGATATAAGTTATTGTATGAGATGATCATGTTGTGTTGAAGTTATTGGCAACTGGCAAAAGCCCTATGGTTGTCTCTTTGTTGCATAAAGATGCAAGTGCCAAATAATTGCTTTACTTTATCTCTATGCGATAGCAATAGTTGCAAGAGCAATAGTTGGCGAGACAACCATGTGACGACACATTGATATAGATCAAGATGATGAAGATCATGGTGTCGTGCCGGTGATGATAGAGATCATGAAAGTACTTTGGAGATGGAGATCAAAGGCGCAAGATGATCATGGCCATATCATGTCACATATATTGATTGCATATGATGTTTATCTATTATACATCTTATTTTGTTTTGTTTGACGGTAGCATTTTAAGATGATCTCTCACTAATTATCAAGAAGTGTTCTCCTTGAGTATGCACCATTGCGGAAGTTCTTCGTGCCGAGACACCACGTGATGATCGGGTGTGATAGGCTCTACGTTCAAATACAACGGGTGCAAAATAGTTGCACACACGGAATACTCAGGTTAAACTTGACGAGCCTAGCATATAACAGATATGGCCTCGAAACACGGAGACCGAAATGTCGAGCGTGAATCATATAGTAGATATGATCAACATATTGATGTTCACCATTGAAACTACTCCATCTCACGTGATGATCGGACATGGTGTAGTTGATATGGATCACGTAATCACTTAGAGGATTAGAGGGATGTCTATCTAAGTGGGAGTTCTTAAGTAATATGATTAATTGAACTTAAATTTATCATGAACTTAGTCCTGGTAGTATTTTGCAAATTATGTTGTAGATCAATAGCTTGCGTTGTTGCTTTCATATGTTTATTTTGATATGTTCCTAGAGAAAATTGTGTTGAAAGATGTTAGTAGCAATGATGTGGATTGGATCATTGATCTGAGGTTTATCCTCATTGCTGCACAGAAGAATTATGTCCTTAATGCACCGCTAGGTGACGGACCTATTCCAGGAGCAGATGCAGACGTTATGAACGTTTGGCTAGCTCAATATGATGACTAATTAATAGTTTAGTGCACCATGCTTAACAGCTTAGAATCAGGACGTCAAAGATGTTTTGAACGTCATGAACCATATGAGATGTTCCAGGAATTGAAGTTAATATTTCAAGAAAATACCCGAGTTGAGAGATATGAAGTCTCCAACAAGTTCTATAGCTAAAAGATGAAGGAGAATCGCTCAACTAGTGAGCATGTGCTCAGATTGTCTGGGTACTTCAATCGCTTGAATCAAGTGGGAGTTAATCTTCCAGATAAGATAGTGATTGACAGAATTCTCTAGTCACCATCACTAAGTTACTAGAACTTCGTGATGAACTATAGTATGCAAGGGATGACGAAAATGATTCCCGAGCTCTTCGTAATGTTGAAATCAACGAAGGTAGAAATCAAGAAAAAGCATCAAGTGTTGATGATTGACAAGACCACTAGTTTCAAGAAAAGGGCAAAGGGAAAGAAAGGGAAACTTCAAGTAGAATGGCAAACAAGTTGTCACTCCCGTGAAGAAGACCAAAGCTGGACCAAAGCCTGAAAGTAAGTGCTTACACTACAAAGGAAATGGTCACTGGAAGCGGAAATGCCCTAAGTATTTGGTGGATAAGAAGGATGGCAAAGTGAACAAAGGTATATGTGATATACAGGTGTTTGATGTGTGCCTTACTAGTGTTTATAGTAGCCCCTGAGTATTTTGATACTTGTTCGGTTGCTAAGATTAATAACTCGAAACAGGAGTTACATAATAAACAAACACTAGTAGAGGGGAAGTGACGATGAGTGTTGGAAATAGTTCCAAGATTGATATGATCATCATCACACACTCCCTATATTTTTGAGATTAGTGTTAAAACTAAATAAATGTTATTCAATGTTTGCGTTGAGCATGAATATGATTTGATCATGTTTATTGCGATACATTATTCATTTGAAGTTAAAGAATAATTGTTATTCTGTTTACATGAATAAGACCTTCGATGGTTATACACCCAATGAAAATAGTTTGTTGGATCTCGATCGTAGTGATACACATATTCATAATATTGATGCCAAAAGATGCAAAGTTAATAATGATAGTGCAACTTATTTGTGGCACTGCCCTTTGGGTCATATCGGTGTAAAGCGCATGAAGAAACTCCATAAAGATGGATTTTCGGAATCACTTGGTTATGAATCATTTGATGCTTGCGAACCGTGCCTTTTGGGCAAGATGAATAAAACTCCGTTCTCCGGAACAATGGAACAAGCTACTGACTTATTGGAAATAATACATACTGATGTATGCGATCCAATGAGTGTTGATGCTCGTGGCAAGTATCGTTATTTTCTGACCTTCACAAGATGATTTGAGCAGATATGGGTATATCTACTTGATGAAACATAAGTCTGAAATAGTTGAAAGGTTCAAAGAATTTCAGAGTGGAGTGGAAAAGTCATCATAACAAGAACATAAAGTTTCTGCGATCTGATCGCAGAGACGAATATTTGAGTTACGAGTTTAGTCTTCAATTAAAACAATGTGGAATAGTTTCACAACTCACGCCACCTGGAACACCACAACATTATGGTGTGTCCGAACGTTGTAACCGCACTTTATTGGATATGGTGCGATCTATGATGTCTCTTACTGATTTACCACTATTGTTTTGGGGTTATACATTAGAGACAACTGCATTCACGTTAAAAGGGCACCATCGAAATCCGTTGAGACGACACCATATGAACTATGGTTTAGCAAGAAACCCAAGTTGTCATTTCTTAACGTGTGGGGCTGCGATGCTTATGTGAAAAAGTTTCATCCTGATAAGCTCAAACCCAAATCGGAGAAGTGCGTCTTCATAGAATACCCAAAGGAAACTGTTGGGTACACCTTCTATCACAGATCCGAAGGCAAGATATTCGTTGCTAAAAATGGATCCTTTCTAGAGAAGGAGTTTCTCTCGAAAGAAGTGAGTGGGAGGAAAGTAGAACTTGATGAGGTAACTATATCTACTCCCTTGTTGGAAAGTAGTTTATCACAGAAATCGGTTCCAGTGATTCCTACACCAATTAGTGAGGGAGTTAATGATGATGATCATGAAACTTCAGATCAAGTTACTACCAAACCTCGTAGGTCTTCCAGAGTAAGATCCGCACCAGAGTGGTGCAGTAATCATGTTCTGGAAGTCATGTTACTAGACCATGATGAACCTACGAACTATGAGGAAGCGATGATGAGCCCAGATTCCGCGAAATGGCTTGAGGCCATAAAATCTGAGATATGATCCATGTATGAGAACAAAGTATGGACTTTGATTGACTTGCTCTATGATCAGCAAGCCATGTTAAATAAATGGATCTTCGAGAGGAAGACCGACACTGATAGTAGTGTTACTATCTACTAAGCTCGACTTGTTGTGAAAGGTTTTCAACAAGTTCAAGGTGTTGAATATGATGAGATTTTTCTCACTCGTATCGATGCTTAAGTCTTTCTGAATCATGTTAGCAATTGCCACATTTTATGAAATCTGGCAAATGAATGTCAATTCCTTAATGGATTTTTTAAAGAAGAGTTGTATATGATGCAACCAGAAGGTTTTGTTAATCATAAAGGTGCTAACAAAATGTGCAAGCTCCAACGATCCATCAATGGACTGGTGCAAGCATCTCGGAGTTGGAATATACGCTTTGATGAGTTGATCAAAGCATATGGTTTTAAACAGACTTTTGGAAAGGCCTGTATTTACAAGAAAGTGAGTGGGAGCACTACAGCCTTTCTGATAAGTATATGTGAATGACATACTATTAATTGGAAATGATGTAGAATTTTATGAAAATCATAAAGGAGTGTTTGAAAGGAGTTTTTCAAAGAAAGACCTCGATGAAGCTGCTTACACATTGAGCATCAAGATCTATATAGATAGATCAAGACGCTTGATAAGTTTTTTTCAATGAGTACATACCTTGATAAAATTTTGAAGTAGTTCAAAATGGAATAGTCAAAGAAGGAGTTCTTGCCTGTGTTGCAAGGTGTGAAATTGAGTAAGACTCAAATCCCGACCACGGCAGAAAATAGAAAGAGAATGAAAAGTCATTCCTTATGCCTCGGTCATAGGTTCTATAAAAGTATGTCATGCTATGGACCAGGCCTATTGTATACTCTGCCCTAGTTTGGCAAGGGAGTACAATAGTGATCTAGGAATAGATCACTGGACATTGGTCAAAATTATCCTTAGTGGAATAAGGATATATTTCTCGATTATAGAGGTGACAAAAGGTTCGTCGTAAAGGGTTACGTTGATGCAAGTTGTGGCACTGGTCCAGATGACTTTAAGTCCTAATCTAGATACATATTGAAAGTGGGAGCAATTAGCTAGAGTAGCTCCGTGTAGAGCATTGTGGACATAGAATATTTGCAAAATACATACGGCTCTGAATATGACAGACCCGTTGACTAAACTTCTCTCACAAGCAAAACATGATCATACCTTAGTACTCTTTGGGTGTTAATCACATAGCGATGTGAACTAGATTATTGACTCTAGTAAACCCTTTGGGTGTTGGTCACATGAAGATGTGAACTATGAGTGTTAATCATATACAGATATGAATATTGGTATTAAATCACATGGTGGTGTGAACTAGATTATTGACTCTAGTGCAAGTGGGAGACTGAAGGAAATATGCCCTAGAGGCAATAATAAAGTTATCATTTATTTCCTTATTTCATGATAAATGTTTATTATTCATGCTAGAATTGTATTAACCGGAAACATAATACATGTGTGAATACATAGACAAACATAGTGTCACTAGTATGCCTCTACTTGACTAGCTCGTTAATCAAAGATGGTTAAGTTTCCTAACCATGGACAAAAGAGTTGTCATTTGATTAACGAGATCACATCATTAGAAGAATGATATGATTGACTTGACCCATTCCGTTAGCTTAGCGCTTGATCGTTTAGTATGTTGCTATTGCTTTCTTCATGACTTATATATGTTCCTATGACTATGAGATTATGCAACTCCCGTTTATCGGAGGAACACTTTGTGTGCTACCAAACGTCACAACGTAACTGGGTGATTATAAAGGAGCTCTACAGGTGTCTCTGAAGGTACATGTTGGGTTGGCGTATTTCGAGATTAGGATTTGTCACTCCGATTGTCGGAGAGGTATCTCTGGGCCCTCTCGGTAATACACATCACTTAAGCCTTGCAAGCATTGCAACTAATGAGTTAGTTGTGGGATGATGTATTACGGAACGAGTAAAGAGACTTGCCGGTAACGAGATTGAACTAGGTATTGAGATACCGACGATCGAATCTCGGGCAAGTAACATACTGATGACAAAGGGAACAACGTATGCTGTTATGCGGTTTGAACGATAAAGATCTTCGTAGATTATGTAGGAGCCAATATGAGCATCCAGGTTCCGCTATTGGTTATTGACCGGAAACGTGTCTCGGTCATGTCTACATAGTTCTCGAACCCGTAGGGTCCGCACGCTTAAGGTTTCGATGACAGTTTTATTATGAGTTTATGAGTTTTGATGTACCGAAGGAGTTTGGAGTCTCGGATGAGATCGGGGACATGATGAGGAGTCTCGAAATGGTCGAGACGTAAAGATCGATATATTGGACGACTATATTCAGAGTTCGGAAAGATTCCGAGTGATTCGGGTATTTTTCGGAGTACCGGGGAGTTACGGGAATACGGGGAAGAGTATTGGGCCTTAATGGGCCTTAGTGGGAAGGAGCCAAGAGGTGGCGCGCGCCCCTCCCAAGCCCAGTCCGAATTGGACAAAGGGTTTGAGGCGCCCCCCCCCTCTCCCTTCCTTCTCCACTTCCCTCCTTTCCCCCCTTCTCCTAGTTGGACTAGGAAAGGAGTCCTACTCCCGGTGGGAGTAGCACTCCCCTTGGCGCGCCCTCCTCCTAGGGCCGGCCTCCTCCTCCCTTGCTCCTTCATATACGGGGGCAGGGGGCACCGCATGACACACAAGTTGATCTACGTGATCGTTCCTTAGCCGTGTGCGGTGCCCCCTCCACCATATTCCACCTAGGTCAATATCGTTGTGGTGCTTAGGCAAAGCCCTGCGTCGGTAGAACATCATCATCGTCACCATGCCGTCGTGCTAACGAAACTCATCCCCGACACTTTGCTGGATCGGAGTCCGGGGATCATCATCGAGCTGAACTTGTGCTGAACTCGGAGGTGCCGTACGTTCGGTGCTTGGATCAGTCGGATCGTGAAGACGTACAACTACATCAACCGCGTTGTCATAACGCTTCCGCTTACGGTCTACGAGGGTACGTGGACAATACTCTCCCCTCTCATTGCTATGCATCACCATGATCTTGCGTGTGCGTAGGATTTTTTTTAAAATTACTACGTTTCCCAACAAGGAAGGCCTCACACTCAATGATAAACGAGGAGATGTGAAGGAAGGAATCGGGAGCTAGATCATGAAAATCTAGCCCGTAATAAAACATGAGCCCTCTAACAAAGGGATGAAGACCGAAGCCTAGCCCTCGGATGAAGTGAGAGATGAATACAACGCTCTCGTTGGGTTTGGGAGTAGGAATAACCTGCCCTTGGGCAGGAAGCCCGTGAAGGATTTTGGCGGTCAGATACCTAGCCTCCCTAAGCTTCTTGATATCCTCCTCTGTGACAGAAGAGGCCATCCACCGGCCTTGTGGGTTGTATCCGGACATGATTGAAGATCCGCAGTGCGTGGACTGAACCTTGGGTGTTGGAACTCAAGGTAGGAGAAGGGAGGGATCAGGCATGGAAAGAAAAGGGCAGGTCTTGGCCTCTTTATAAAGACGATGAATGTCAAGCGTCCTCCGCACGGCCGTTTGGAACTTGCCTAAACCGAGGAGTCATACTAACGGCACGGTTGGGCTACCCACGCCCGTATTGATGAGAATCTCATGATAAGGGGGATACGATCTCTACTTCGACAAGACGTGCCAATAAAACCGCCTCGCAAGATGTGCAGTAGCAGGTTGGGAAAACGGTACGTATAATGACCGGACCGCGGTGTGATGTCACACTATGGAAAGGTTGTCAGCATATTAGACTTGTGGAATATTGTGCTCTCTATGGTGGTATGTGGAATTTGTTTTGCAGAGCCGGACATGATCCTTGTGTTCAAGATCTTCTTTGGAGTATTCGGAGAAGGAATCCGCCTTGCAATGCCGAAGACAATCTGCGTGCCAGACTCATCGTCGTTGAAGCCTGGTTCAGGGGCTACTGAGGGAGTCCTGGATTAGGGGGTCCTCGGATGGCCGGACTATATACTTATGCTGGACTCTTGGACTATGAATATACAAGGTTGAAGACTTTGTCCCGTGTCTGGGTGGGACTCTCCTTCGCGTGGAAGGCATGCTTGGCAATTCAGATATGTAGATTCCCTTCTCTGTAACCGACTCTGTGTAACCCTAGCCCCCTCTGGTGTCTATATAAACTGGAGGGTTTAGTCCGTAGGACAACAACAATCATAATCATAGGCTAGCTTCTAGGGTTTAGGCTCTACGATCTCGTGGTAGATCAACTCTTGTAATACTCATATCATCAAGATCAATCAAGCAGGAAGTAGGGTATTAGCTCCATCGAGAGGGCCCGAACCTGGGTAAACATTGTGTCCCCCTCCTCCTGTTACCATTAGCTGTCAGGGCAATATTCTTCAAAGTTTTAATTTAACATAAATAAAGGATCTAGTATTTAAATTGGCACATAGAAAGTACACGAAATACTTCAAATATTATCAATCATCAAAATGCTACATCATATAACACACATACAAATGTGATCAGCATCAAGATTACAATCAGATAACAAGCTCTACAAGTATACAACCAGATAACAAGCTCTACAAGTGTACAATCACATGAGCCAAGTTCTGCTACATCATATTACTCTCAGGATTTGCTCCAATGAGCTAGAACTATGCTTCCTCCGACTTTGTCCTGATACTCGCAAAGAAACATGAAAGGCCAACATTTGCATGTTATAGAACAAAATGGTTAGAAACAAAATAAAAGCAAATCTAATAGTAGATACACAAATAATGAAGGCCATTCTGTGTGCATATATACCAGTAGAACACATAAACCCATCCATCAAAATCTTGTTTCTGAACATTAGCATCAAATCAACAAAAACACTGAATTAACATGCACAAAAGGAAAGAGCTAATACAGGGCATGTATATGGGTATCAAAACTAACAAGAAAGGAACGACAATCTATTTTAAGTATTTCAGGTTTGAGGCATTTTCGATACTACAATCAATATATAACAACCAACATTTCAATCCACGGACACCACATGACAGAAAAGGTACTAAGGCACTTGCTACATAGAACCAAAGCAAGGTACATAGCACGTGCAGGCCAATAATAAATTGGTACCAAATCCATAAATCATCGTCTAAAATGAAGTTAATGAGAAATTTTAGAATCAATTTAACAGTTGATAAGAATGTTTGCATTGGACACATCGAGAACTAAAATTATACAGTCCATCCAGAACTAAATAATAGTACAGCAGATTAGCTCTTAGCATGAAGGAACATCACCAAATTAAACAAGATGGTTGTTCAAGTTTCTATACAAGTATTCATGATTACAGTTTTTTATCATCGTCCAAATTCTCCAACATGTACAAAATTAATTAATACATCTGAATGTGCTACCACTGAAGCAAACATCAGGCCATGAAGCATCGGTCCAGCCATGATTTACATATTTACCAATGAGCAAACATGATACATGCATCAAGCATTAGGCCATGAAGCATCTGTCACATATTTGTTCAACAAGACGAGTACATACCTGACTTCGGGTCGATGCGATGGATGGGGCTGCAGTTGAACATCTGGTCCAGGGATGAGCCTGCTAATCCAAATCGAACAAACAAATTCATTAGGAGGGGATTGGAGAGACAATGAAGAAATGAAGGAAACATACATACATGTCTATATATAAGCAACAGAAGCAAGTAATATAAATATATCCTCTTTCTTCCTCTACAACACTAACTAGTGCAACATCAATGATTATACACAAGGAGCAGCAGCAGCAAGCCGATAAAGAAAGCTCAAGATTTGTGTCTTTTGCCAGTTTTAGCACACTAGTACATGCATTAAAATGGAAGCGTCGCTGCTGGGTTATATTAACAAATAATCCAAGTGTTGCAACAGCCAACAAAATAGAAAAAATCTATACACACGCACATAATTAATCAATGGTTCCGTCACCGTTGTTGCCAAAAAGAAAAATTCATCCACTGGTCCCCAGTGTCGGTGCAGTCCAATGCATGGCGCCGACGGCTACATACGAGGAGATTGAAGTAGTGAGCGAGGGGACGGGGCCACAGTCCAAATCTGCATGAAAAAGAGACATGTTGTATAATGGTTGTGGAGCAACGATAATTATGAAAATATTTTGCTTAAGTGCATGAAGGACCAGTAATCAATATCATAACTGAGATGAAACTAAATAAAAATGGCCTTTGAACTACTATGCAGATGATATTGATCACATGCACACCAAATCATTCAAAAAACTAACTGCAATTATCATCAGCTGATCAGCAAGCAGTGCATCAACAAAATATGGAGCAACAAGCACAACATGACAACAACTGTTTCATAGATTTGATTAAACATGTATAAAGTAGCAACACGCATCGACAATGATACGAGGACCGAATCAAGGTACAAGACGGCAAGCATGCAGCCCGGACCTAATGCTCTCGGCATCCCGACAAGGGAAGCATGCGTCTCAAGACCAGCTGTATTTCCTAATATAACCGGTGAACCACAATAGCAAGTTTAATTAATGGCTATTGCTGGCAGTACTGAATGTACCACAACGGCAAGCATTACATAGTACTACTATGTAATTGATATGCAAAAGAAGATACATCTCCCATGTTCAACAACCAGGTTCGACCATGAAGTTTCTACTACTCCTACATCAGTAAGCTGATCATTTAAGACGCTAATGTTTACTTGTTAAGTACAATTATTTTTACTCTAATATTTTAGCTAAGAAAATATACCAATAAGAAGAGACACTTAGCCACCAATATTTTGTGACATCTGTAGAATTCGTACCTCATAAACATGCATGCAATGTCTATCTCAAAGAAGTATATATACTAATCATGTTTAATTAGGCCAGCAGCACAAACCAACCAATTATATTGCCTTACAAGAAGTACTAGCAGAAAAAACCTCTATTAACCAGGTATACAACTAATTGTGTCATAGCAATAGAACTAAGAAGATGATCAGAGTGAAGAAGGTAGCCCCAAGAGTTCACCGGAGTTCACCAGAGATTTGTGGGGCAGAGGGCAGGAGCCAAGGAGGTAGTCAAACTGTTGAAGTCAAGGGCCAGCCTAGCCTACTACCACGCATGAGGCCACAACTAGCCCAGCAGCACCACCACCGCTGGAGCCCTCACCAACGTCCAAGCTTCTCGAGCTCCCTGCAAATTGCATTCAGCGTCAAAGCATCAATAGTTGGAGCTGCAAAGTGAATATCTTAGGGGAAGCTACAATTGGCATATACACAGGCAGGGCAGGGTTTAAATAACCAAGTCATGTTTAAACGAGTTGGCTGAATGAGTATAATTAGCATGTAACCTAGAAAACATATAGCTAGTATCTATCTATCAACACATGTCATCACATAGAATCCCAACTTCATGATTCAGAAGCACGAGCAATGGCTACAGACCACAGAGGGCTAGTTCTCTTCTCTGAAGGAAAATGGATGACAAATAGTGCATAACCATGATATATAAGACCTTATGAAGACAGTATGCCCACAAGACTTGATGCTTCGGAACCAAGAAGGTTGCATGCTTCTTTATTAAATTCAAGGCACTCAAGTAGGCAGTTTGAAAGCATTAAACATGCGATGTCTTGAAGCTTCAATGGAGCTTAATAACCTCCATCTATGTTTACAATTATTATATCAGAATCACATCAGTACATGGTGCAGACTACATGTGTATGTATGGAATTACACTGCCTTTGATATCATACAGATGAACATCGTCTGACATTATGTTCACAGATAAGTTACTCATTAGATTCATCTCGTCCACCAATATGATAAAAGTGAAAAAGGTTTCACATTATGAGATGTAGTAGTTTTTACCAGCCATCCATTTGATGATGCCAATTGTGGCCCTAGTGCTGCAAGGTTAAGCATTTCAATTGTGTACTGCCTTGAGTACATGTTTTGTAACCACAGCCCCCCCCCCCAAAAATTTGCAAGTCATCGACTCATGATCAAGCATACTAAATGGGTTTCTCAAACCCACCCTGGCTTTCGCTGATTTGAACTTACTAGTTAACACAAAGCTATTGGCATAAGATTCTGAAAAAAGGCCACTCCAAGCCATACAATTCATAAACAATACACCATAGCTACGTAATGATTCCTACTGAGATTCCGTTTCAGTTGAGCCTAAAATAGTCTGACAGTCCAAGCGCACACGTTTGGCTTGGCGCATATCTATACTCTAGATAGCAAATCGTATATGCAGAGGCGCAAAAGAACTGCACTTTATCTATGGGGTGGCGACAGGGGACGCAACAGCAATGCACACGCAGTGGCAGTTGGAACGCACCTCGATGTCGGCGAAGCCAAAGAGCGCGCGGAAGTCGGTGATGGCGATGGCCATCTCCAGCTTTTGGTTGGCGTCCCGGTACATGGCCGGGTGCATGGCATGCAGCAGCTCCGCCAGGCCCTTGTCTAGGTGCGCTTGGATCGACAGCGGCTTGGCCAGCGACAGCACCTGCAGAAAAATCACGCACCAAGGATGCGGGCATGTAACAGAGTCAGCTTCACGAACAAGTCATGTTTGAGAACAGAACGGGCAAGCGAGCAGAGGAAAGGAAGTGGCACCTTGACGAGGAACAGGAGGTCGTCGGCCCAGCGCGCGGCGACGGCTAGATGATACATCTCCAATGTATCTATAATTTTTGATTGTTCCATGCTATTATATTATCAGTTTTTGATGTTTAACAAGTATTTATATGCTATTTTATATTATTTTTGGGACTAACCTATTAACCGAGGGCCTAGTGCCAGTTTCTGTTTTTTGCCTATTTTAGAGTTTCACAGAAAAGGAATACCAAACGGAGTCCAAGCGGAATGAAACCTTCGCGATGATCTTTCTTGGACCGAAAGGAAACCAGAAGACATGGAGATGAAGTCGGAGAAGCAACGAGGCAGCCACGAGGCAGGAGGGCGTGCCCAGGGGGGTAGGGCGCGCCCCCTACCTCGTGTGCTCCTCGTAGCTCCCCTGACCTAGTTCCTTCGCCCATATATACTCGTATACCCTAAAAACATCCAGGGGAGCCACGAAACCACTTTTCCACCGCCGCAACCTTCTGTACCCGTGACATCCCATCTAGGGTCTTTTTCCGGCGTCCTGCCGGAGGGGGATTCAATCACGGTGGGCTTCTACATCAACACCATTACCTCTCCAATGAAGCGTGAGTAGTTTACCACAGACCTTCGGGTCCATAGTTATTAGCTAGATGGCTTCTTCTCTCTCTTTGATTCTCAATACCATGTTCTCCTCGATGTTCTTGGAGATCTATTCCATGTAATATTCTTTTACGGAGTGTTTGCCGAGATTTGATGAATTGTGGATTTATGGTCAGATTATCTACGAATATTATTTGGTTCTTCTTTGAATTCTTATATGCATGATTTGATATCTTAGCAAGTCTCTTAAAATTATCGGTTTAGTTTGGCCTACTAGATTGATCTTTCTTGCAATGGGGGAACTGCTTAGCTTTGGGTTCAATCTTGCGGTGTCCTTTCCCAATGACAGTAGGGGCAGCAAGGCACGAATTGTATTGTTGCCATCGAGGATAAAAAGATGGGGTTTTCATCATATTGTTTGAGTTAATTCCTCTACATCATGTCATCTTGCTTAATGCGTTACTCCGTTATTTATGAACTTAATACTCTAGATGCGTGTTGGACAGCGGTCGATGTGTGGAGTAATAGTAGTAGATGCAGGCAGGAGTCGGTCTACTTGACACGGACGTGATGCCTATGTTCATGATCATTGCCTTAGATATCGTCATAACTACGCACTTTTCTATCAATTGCTCGGCAGTAATTTGTTCACCACTGTAATATTTGCTATCTTGAGAGAATCCACTAGTGAAACCTATGGCCCCCGGGTCTCTTTTCCATTATAATGAATCTCGTTTACATCTTGCTACTTTCTGATCTACTATTTTGCAATCTTTTACTTTCCGTTCTATAAACTACAAATATTTACTTTACCGTTCATCTATCTCTATCAGATCTCACTTTTGCAAGTGACCATGAAGGGATTAACAACCCCTTTATTGCATTGGGTGCAAGTTGTTGATTGTTTGTGCAGGTACTCGGTGACTTGTGCGTTGTCTCCTACTGGATTGATACCTTGGTTCGCAAAACTGAGGGAAATACTTTCGCTACTTTGCTGGATCACCCTTTCCTCTTCAAGGGAAAACCAACTTAAGCTCAAGAGGTATCAAGAAGGATTTCTGTCGCTGTTGCCGGGGAGATCTACGTCAAGTCAAGCCATACCAATTACCCATCATAAACTCTCCTCTCTTGCATTACATTATTCGCTATTCGCCTCTCATTTTCCTCTCCCCCACCTCTAAAAATATTTTCCTTTTCTTCGCCTTCTTCCCGTATGTCTTTTTGTTTGTGTTTCCATGTGCCTTATATTTGCTTGCATCTTTGCCTGCTAAAAATCTGTTGATATGGATCCACTTAAAGTATTCTACTTGGATCATCTTCGATCCTTATGCGCTCGTGTTGAAACCCCAACTAGCCTAGTTGATGGGAAATCTTTAGATGAGCATGCTCATTTTGTGTGTCATCGTGTGTCTCAAAAAGGGGGACTCTTATGGAATCAAATAAATAGTTTGCTATGCTATGCTTGGAATCTTTGTGAAATTTAGGATTTTACATGTTGCTTGGAACACCCTAAAAAACACCTTCCTTACTTATGTGAGTTTAATGATAATGAAATCCTATCTTCTTATGCCAAAGGTGTTTATAGTTACTATGATATTGAACAAATTGAAGAATTTGTTGCTTTTAAGGGTGCCTATGAAATTGCTTCTTTGATTGAAAAGTATGATATTACTCTCTACAAATCTGAAAATTTTGAAATACTTAAATATTTCTATGAAAACTATGCTCATAATGTCTATGTCAAAGAATTTATTGAGAGAAGGAACATTTCTTTGGAAGAAAATAATGATATGCATGAATCTATTGAAATATCCCTTGATGAACATGATGCTTGCTATTCTTGTGGACATGATGCCAATATTTATGGAGATGAATTTGCTATAGTCCCTTATGTTAAACATGAGATTGTTGCTATTGCACTCATACTTGATAGTTCCTTCGATAAAAAGCATGATTGCAATGATGTTATTATAAATTCCATTAATGTCAATTGTATCAGTGATGTGGATGAGTATTTCCCGCCTAATTTTCCTGCCATCAACCTGGAGCTTGGAACATGTAGCGCTCAAATGCTATTTTTTGGCCGATGGACGTTGGGGAGATCTTGAAACGTACGTCCCCGCTTAATCGGCATGACTTTTTTTCGTTTCGTTCCTGGAGAAGAGCATTGCTTCATGGTAAAGAGCGTGTTCCACCTAACAACAAGTACGACGACACAATTTGCTGGCGATATGTCCAACAGTAAGCCTAAAGGAGACCGACTTATATGACTTTGTATTTGGAACTCATCGGTTCCATAGATGGTGAAGATCACAGCATGAAAAGCATCAATGGGAGCCTTGGCTACTAATCAGTGCAATGTTTACAAGCATTTGGCGAAGCCAGATAGACATGTGTCCACTATGTGGGGTTGAAATAGAAGGAAGCTTTCATGCCTTGGTAAACAGAGGGCATGATTTTATGGGAACTCATGAGAGTAGTGTGGTTGCTTCCTGCCAATAATTTGGTGATTGATATGAGTAAGGAATGGTAACTAAATGTTCTAGCAGTGTGAAGAGAATGTCCATAATTTGACAATTATGCTTATCTAGCGCATCTGGCAGCTTCACTCAGATATGGACCATGGAAAAGAAGTACCTTCCCGCTGAAACACCAGTTGATTTCTTGCACACTAATGAAATCATTAAAGGGAAGATGTCACTGTATGAAACTTGTTCTATGCCAGGGATTAAGAGTTCTGTATCGGCACAACCTTGTCCGCATTGCCGGCAAACCAGGAAGCCCTCTTGGTGGATGATTCTTTTCTTGCTTGTGATGGAATGGTGGCGGTGGTCATACCCTTCAAAGATATGATGGGAGTGTAATCTTTGCAGCTTACCGGTTTTTATCGCATTGCAATGATGCTCTACAGACGGAGATTCACGCACTGATGCAGGGCATGACCTTAACCATACATCATTCAGAAGGCCCAATCATAACCTAATCGGACTCCTCCAAGGCATTGCGTAGCTCACTCAGCATATGAACATCTTGCTGCTGAGATCAGGTCCTTGATGAAGAAGGAAGTTTATTACATGGAAGTTGCAGTGCGAACTTAATAGGGCAGCTTACGGTCGCAACAAATGTAACACTCTTATATGAATATTATATGGACACGTAGAGGATCAGGGAACTCTTACCTCTTGACTATAATCCTATAACTTTAGAATAAAACCCCGTTTGCCCAAAAAAGGTTTAAGGGAGCATTTTGAACCAAATTGAAGTTTGGGGTTGTAGTGTAAACTGCTGGACAAATTAAATTTAGGAGGCGGCAGTATCGCAACGGTGTGTACACGGAACAGCAGGCAATGCGGCCCAACCGCCGCCACCCGCTGCGGCCACGGGCACCTGCCTATATACATGAACATGCCTAGATAATCTCATAATTATTCGCTTTTCTATCAATTGCTCGACAATAATTTGTTCACCCACCGTAATACTTATGCTATCTTGAGAGAAGCCACTAGTGAAACCTATGGCCCCCGGGTCTATCTCTTATCATATTTGCTTCCAATCTACTTTTATTTGCATCTTTACTTTTTGCATCTATATTATAAAATACCAAAAATATATTTATCTTATCTTACTATCTTTATTAGATCTCACTTTCGCAAGTGGCCGTGAAGGGATTAACAACCCCTTTATTGTGTTGGTTGCGAGTTCTTTGTTTGTTTGTGTAGGTGCGTGGGACTTTTGAGGAGCCTCCTACTGGATTGATACCTTGGTTCTCAAAAACTGAGGGAAATACTTATGCTACTATTGCTGCATCACCCTTTCCTCTTCAAGGAAAACCAACGCAAGCTCAAGACGTAGCAAGAAGGATTTCTGGCACCGTTGCCGGGGAGGTCTTCACTCAAGTCAAGACATACCAAGTACCCATCACAAACTCATCTCCCTCGCATTTACATTATTTGCCATTTGCCTCTCGTTTTCCTCTCCCCCACTTCACTCTTGCCGTTTTATTCGCCCTTCTTCTGTTCGATCTTATGTTTGCTTGTACCTTCTTTTTGCTTGCATCTTCGCTTGCTAAAAGTTTATGGATCCTCATCCGCTTGCTAATCTTTTTAAGAGATCCAATTATGATGAACCAATTGCTAGTGAGTTTTGTGCACTAGATTATCTTTATGAAGTTTTGCTTGAAATTCATGAATTTGAAAATTGTGATGAAGTACTTTATGAAGCGATTCATGATAGATCTTGGAATAAAAAGCATGATTGCAATGATTTTACTATAAATTCTCTTGATTTCAATTGTGCTATTAATATGCAAAACCCTAAGCTTGGGGATGCTAGTTTTGCTATGTCTACTACTTGTTGCAATAATCATGATTGGGGAGATTCTTCTTATGATCTTGAAAATTTATTTAAGCCCCATGATGAATATGAGATTGATAATAGTGTTTGCATTAATATTGAAAGTGGGTTTGGAAGAGTGTCAACTTTAGATCCCACATATTTGGAGAATGTTCAATCTTATGGTATTTTTGATAAAAGTGGGTTTGGAGAGGTCATGACTTTAGTTAATGATAATCCCACTATTTTGAAAGAGTGTCAACTTCGCATGCATGTGGATCGTGTTAAGAATATGTTATGTGATAGCTATTTTGTTGAATTTGCCTATGATCCTACATGTAATTATTATGAGAGAGGAAAATATGGTCGTATAAATTTTTGTCTTACTAAATTACCTCTCGTCATGTTGAGATTGCTATCGTCTCTTTCTTATTCCTTGCATATGCTAGTTTTTGTTTGCCTTGCAAATTTGTTTGCTTATAATATGCCTATGCATAGGAAGTATGTTAGACTTAGATGTGTTTGTCACGTGTTTCATGATGCTTTCTTTGCGCTTCAATTCTTGTCTTTCATGTGAGCATCATTAAAATTATCAATGCCTAGCTAGGGGCGTTAAACGGTAGCGCTAGTTGGGAGGCAACCCAATTTTATTTGTGTTTGTTTTGCTTCTGTTTAGGAATAAATTTTTCTTCTACCTTCTGTTTAGATGTGGTTTTATGTTTTAATTAGTGTTTGCGCCAAGTAGAACCTATAGGATAACCTATGATGATAGTTGATTTGATTCTGTTGAAAAATAGATACTTTGCACGCACAAAATTAGTTTCGTTAAATCACAGAAACGTGATTTTGCGTTGATTATTTTTGCTGCTGATCAATAAACAAAGTTTCCAGGACTTCCTATTTTGGTAGGATTTTTAGAGTTCCAGAAGTTTGCGTTAGTTACAGATGTCTACAGACTATTCTATTTTTGACAGATACTGTTTTTTGTGTGTTGTTTGCTTATTTCGATGCATCTATGGCTAGTAAAATAGTTTATAAACCATAGAGAAGTTGGAATACAGTAGGTTTAACACCAAAATAAATAAAGAATGAGTTCATTACAGTACCTTATGTGGTGGTTTAGAGGCGGCAGCATCACAACGTTGACGGAACAGTAGGCAATGCATCCCAGTCGCCGCCACCCGCTCCGGCCACGAGCACCTGCCTATATACATGATCATGCCTAGATAATCTCATAATTATTTGCTTTTCTATCAGTTGCTCGACAGTAATTTGTTCACCCACCGTAATACTTATGCTATCTTGAGAGAAGCCACTAGTGAAACCTATGGCCCCCGGGTCTATCTCTTATCATATTTGCTTCCAATCTACTTTTATTTGCATCGTTACTTTTTGCATCTATATTATAAAATACCAAAAATATATTTATCTTATCTTATTATCTTTATTAGATCTCACTTTCGCAAGTGGCCATGAAGGGATTGACAACCCCTTTATTGCGTTGGTTGCGAGTTCTTTGTTTGTTTGTGTAGGTGCGTGGGACTTTTGAGGAGCCTCCTACTGGATTGATACCTTGGTTCTCAAAAACTGAGGGAAATACTTATGCTACTATTGTTGCATCACCCTTTCCTCTTCAAAGAAAACCAACGCAAGCTCAAGACGTAGCAAGAAGGATTTCTGGCGCCGTTGCCGGGGAGGTCTTTGCTCAAGTCAAGACATACCAAGTACCCATCACAAACTAGTCTCCCTCGCATTTACATTATTTGCCATTTGCCTCTCGTTTTCTCTCCCCCACTTTACTCTTGCCGCTTTTATGGACTATGGAATAAGGAGTGGCAAGATCCTAAGATTGGGGATGCCCAAGGCACCCCAAGATATTCAAGGATAGCCAAAATCCTAAGCTTGGGGATGCCCCGGGAAGACACCCCCTCTTTCATCTTCGTTCATTGGTAACTTTACTTGGAGCTATATTTTTATTCGCCACATGATATGTGTTTTACTTGGAGAGTCATGTATTATATTAGTCTTTGCTTTTTAGTTTACCATAATCATACTTGCTGTACACACCTTTTGGGAGAAGCCTACTTGATTAGAATTTGCTAGAATACTCTATGTGCTTCACTTATATCTTTTGAGCTTGATAGTTTTTGCTCTAGTGCTTCACTTATGTCTTTTAGAGCATGGTGGTGACTTAATTTTGAAGAAATTGCTAGTCTCTCATGCTTCACTTATATATTTTTGAGAGTCTTTTAGAACAGCATGGTATTTTCTATGGTTACAAAGTTGGTCCTAGAATGATGAGCATCCAAGTTGGGTATAATAAAAAGTATCATAGAAAAGAATTTGATGCTATGATCAATATGATGCTTGATAATTGTTTTGAGATATGGAGGTAGTGATATTAGAGTCATGCTAGTTGAGGTGATTATGAAAAATACTTGTGTTAAGGGTTGTGATTCCCGTAGCATGCACGTATGGTGAACCGCTTTGTGATGAAGTTGGAGCACATTTTATTTATTGAGTGTCTTCCTTATGAGTGGCGGTCGGGGACGAGCGATGGTCTTTTCCTACCAATCTATCCCCCTAGGAGCATGCGCGTAGTGCTTTGGTTTTTGATGACTCCTAGATTTTCGCAACAAGTATATGAGTTCTTTTGACTAACGTTGAGTCCATGGATTATACACACCTCACCCTTCCATTATTGCTAGCCTCTCTTGTACCGCTCAATACTTTCGTCGGTACCATACACCCACCATATACCTTCCTCAAAACAGCCACCATACCTACCTATTATGGCATTTCCATAGCCATTCCGAGATATATTGCCATGCAACTTTCCACCGTTCCGTTCATATGACACGCATTACTTTTGTCATATTGCTCTTTGCATGATCATGTAGTTGACATTGTATTTGTGGCAAGGCCACCTTCATAATTTTCATACATGTCGCTCTTGATTCATTGCATACCCCGGTACGCCGCCGGAGGCATTCATATAGAGTCATATCTTGTTCTAGATTTGAGTTGTAATTCTTGAGTTGTAAATCCATAAAAGTGTGATGATCTTCATTATTGGATCATTGTCCTAGTGAGGAAAGGATGATGAAGACTATGATTCCCCCACAAGTCGGGATGAGACTTCGGACTTTACAAAAAGAAAAAGAAAGAGAAAGGCCAAAAAGGAAAAAAAGAAGGCAAAAGAAAAGAAAGAAAAGAAAAAAAATAAAATGAGAGAAAAATAGAGAAGGGACAATGCTACTATCTCTTTTTCCACACTTGTGCTTCAAAATAGCACCATGACCTTCATGATAGAGAGTCTCATATGTTGTCACTTTCATATACTAGTGGGAATTTTTCATTATAGAACTTGGCTTGCATATTCCAATGATGGGCTTCCTCAAAAGTGCCCTAGGTCTTCGTGAGCAAGCAAGTTGGATGCACGCCCACTTAGTTTCTTTTGTTGAGCTTTCATATATTTATAGCTCTAGTGCATCTGTTGCATGGCAATCCCTACTCACTCACATTGATATCTATTAATGGGCATCTCCATAGCCCGTGATACGCCTAGTTGATGTGAGACTATCTTCTCCTTTTTGTCTTCTCCACAACCACCATTCTATTCCACATATAGTGCTATGTCCATGGCTCACGCTCATGTATTGCGTGAAAGTTGAAAGAATTTGAGAAAATATTAAAGTGTGACACAATTGCTTGGCTTGTCATCGGGGTTGTGCATGATTAAATACTTTGTGTGATGAAGATAGAGCAATAGCTAGACTATATGATTTTGTAGGGATAACTTTCTTTGGCCATGTTATTTTGAGAAGACATGATTACTTTGATTAGTATGCTTGAAGTATCACCATTTTCATGTTAATATGAACTTTTATTTTGTATCATTTTGATCAGAACATTCATGCCACAAAAAAGAAAATTACATTGAGAATTATGCTAGGTAGCATTCCACATCAAAAAATTCTTTTTTATCATTTACCTACTCAAGGACGAGCAGGAATTAAGCTTGGGGATGCTTGATACGTCTCCAACGTATCTATAATTTTTGATTGTTCCATGCTATTATATTACCCCTTTTCGATGTTTATGAGCTTTATTTTACACATTTATATCATTTTTTGGACTAAATTACTAACCGGAGGCCCAGCCCGTATTACTATTTTTTTGCCTATTTCAGTATTTCGAAGAAAAGGAATATCAAACGGAGTCCAAACGGAATGAAACCTTCGGGAGCGTGATTTTTGGAATGAACGTGATCCAGAGGACTAGGAGTGCAAGTCAAGAAGCAGCCGAAGCTTCCACGAGATAGGAGGGGCCCCCCCTATAGGGCGCGCCCCCTGTCTTGTGGGCCCCTCGGGCGTCCACCGATGTACTTCTTCCTCCTATATAAGCCTACGTACCCTAAAAACATCCAGGGAGCGGACGAAACACAATTTCCACCACCATAACCTTCTGTATCCGTGAGATCTCATCTTGGAGCCTTCGCCGGCGCTCTGCCGGAGGGGGAATCGACCATGGAGGGCTTCTACATCAACATCCTTGCCCTTCCGATGAGTTGTGAGTAGTTTACCACCGACCTACGGGTCCATAGTTATTAGCTAGATGGCTTCTTCTCTCTTTTTGGATCTCAATACAATGTTCTCCCCCTCTCTTGTGGAGATCTATTTGATGTAAACTCTTTTTGCGGTGTGTTTGTCGAGATCCGATGAATTGTGGGTTTATGATCAAGTTTATCTATGAATAATATTTGAATCTTCTCTGAATTCTTTTACGTATGATTGAGTTATCTTTGCAAGTCTCTTCAAATTATCAGTTTGGTTTGGCCTACTAGATTGATCTTTCTTGCCATGGGAGAAGTGCTTAGCTTTGGGTTCAATCTTGCGGTGTCCTTACCCAGTGACAGAAAGGGTTGCAAGGCACGTATTGTATTGTTTCCATCGAGGATAACAAGATGGGGTTTATATCATATTGCTTGAGTTTATCCCTCTACATCATGTCATCTTGCTTAATGTGTTACTTTGTGCTTATGAACTTAATACTCTAAATGCAGGCAGGAGTCAGTCGATGTGTGGAGTAATAGTAGTAGATGCAGTCAGGAGTCGGTCTACTTGTTGCGGATGTGACACCTATATACATGATCATGCCTAGATAATCTCATAATTATTCACTTTTCTATCAATTGCTCGACATTAATTTGTTCACCCACCATAATACTTATGCTATCTTGAGAGAAGCCACTAGTGAAACCTATGGCCCCCGGGTCTATCTCTTATCATATTTGCTTCAAATCTACTTTTATTTGCATCTTTACTTTTTGCATCTATATTATAAAATACCAAAAATATATTTATCTTATCTTACTATCTTTATTAGATCTTACTTTCGCAAGTGGCCGTGAAGGGATTGACAACCCCTTTATTGTGTTGGCTGCGAGTTCTTTGTTTGTTTGTGTAGGTGCGTGGGACTTTGGAGAAGCCTCCTACTGGATTGATACCTTGGTTCTCAAAAACCAAGGGAAATACTTACGCTACTATTGCTGTATCACCCTTTCCTCTTCAAGGAAAACCAACCCAACCTCAAGACGTAGCAACTACCATCTCGGAATCTACACCAAACACTACAGCCGTCGGACCCACGCGACGACACATCCAAGAACAGGGGTGTCGCACACCCCCTGTGTTTCACCAATGAGGTGCTGGATCATGAATTTCCAGAGGGGTTCAAACCCATGAACATCGAGGCATACGACGGAACGACAGACCCTGCAGTCTGGATTGAGGACTTTATTATTCACATCCATATGGCTCATGGAGACGATCTCCACGCCATCAAATACCTACCCCTCAAGTTGAAAGGACCAGCTCGGCAGTGGTTGAAAAGCTTCCCTGAAAATTCCATTGGAAGTTGGGAGGAACTCGAGGATGCTTTCAAGGCTAATTTTCAAGGAATCTATGTCCGACCTCTGGATGCAGACGATTTAAGTCACATAATCCAACAACCCAGAGAGTCAGCCCGTAAGCTTTGGAACAGATTTCTCACCAAGAAGAACCAAATCATCGACTGTCCGGATGCTGAAGCCCTAGCAGCTTTCAAACACAGTATCCGGGACGAATGGCTTGCCAGATACCGAGGCCAGGAAAAGCCATGGACAATGGCAGCCCTAACAACTCTTATGACCCACTTTTGCGCGGGCGAGGACAGTTGGTTGGCCCGCAGCACACCAGCGATCCAGCCACATCCGAAATCAGGGATGGCAATGAAAAGTCGCGACACAATAAAAATAAGCGTCAAAATAATGAAGATAGCCCAGACAATACAGCAGTAAACACCGGATTCAGGGGCTCCAGACCCGGTCAACAGAAAAAGCCATTTAAAGGCAGCAGAGATGGTCCGTCCAGTCTCAATAAAATTCTAGACAGGTCCTGTCAAATTCATGGCACCCCCGAGAAACCTCTGAATCACACCAACAGAGAATGTTGGGTCTTAAAGCAGGCCGGCAAGTGATAACCCACAAGTGTAGGGGATCGCAACAGCTTTCGAGGGTAAAGTATTCAACCCAAATTTATTGATTCGACACAAGGGGAGCCAAAGAATATTCTTGAGTATTAGCAGTTGAGTTGTCAATTCAACCACACCTGGATAACTTAGTATCTGCAGCAAAGTGTTTAGTAGCAAAAGTGGTATAATAATAATAGTAATGGTAGCAAAAGTAAAGATAAATGTTTTGGGTTTTGTAGTAGTTGTGAGAGTAGCAACGGAAAAGTAAATAAGCAAAGAACAATATGTGAAAAGCTCGTAGGCAATGGATCAGTGATGGATAATTATGCCGGATGCGATTCCTCATGCAATAGTTATAACATAGGGTGACACAGAACTAGCTCCTATTCATCAATGTAATGTAGGCATGTATTCCGTAAATAGTCATACGTGCTTATGGAAAAGAACTTGCATGACATCTTTTGTCCTACCCTCCCGTTGCAGCGGGGTCCTTACGGAAACTAAGGGATAGTAAGGCCTCCTTTTAATAGAGAATCGGAACAAAGCATTAGCACATAGTGAATACATGAACTCCTCAAACTACGGTCATCACCGAGAAGTATCCCGATTATTGTCACTTCGGGGTTGTCGGATCATAACACATAATAGGTGACTATAGACTTGCAAGATAGGATCAAGAACACACATATATTCATGAAAACATAATAGGTTCAGATCTGAAATCATGGCACTCGGGCCCTAGTGACAAGCATTAAGCATAGCAAAGTCATAGCAACATCAATCTCAAAACATAGTGGATACTAGGGATCAACCCCTAACAAAACTAACTTGATTACATGGTAAATCTCATCCAACCCATCACCGTCCAGCAAGCCTACGACGGAATTACTCACGCACGACGGTGAGCATCATGAAATTGGTGATGGAGGATGGTTGATGATGACGACGGCGACGAATCCCCCTCTCCGGAGCCCTGAACGGACTCCAGATCAGCCCTCCCGAGAGAGATTAGGGCTTGGCGGCGGCTCCGTGTTGTAAAATGCGATGAAACTTTCTTCCTGATTTTTTTTCTCCCCGAACGTGAATATATGGAGTTGGAGTTGACGTCGGTGGAGGTCCAGGGGGCCCACGAGATAGGAGGTCGCGCCCTAGGGGGGGCACGCCCCCTATCTCATGGACAGCCTGTGGGCCCCCTGGTCTTCATTCTTTCGCCAAAAATTCTTATTAATTCCAAAAAGTGCCTCCATGGATTTCCAGGACATTCCGAGAACTTTTCTTTTCTACACATAAAACAACATCATGGCAGTTCTATTGAAAACATCGTCAGTCCGGGTTAGTTTCATTCAAATCATGCAAGTTAGAGTCCAAAACAAGGGCAAAAGTGTTTGGAAAAGTAGATACGTTGGAGACGTATCAACTCCCCCAAGCTTAAACCTTTGCTTGTCCTCAAGCAATTCAGTTGATAAACTGAAAGTGATGAAGAAAAACTTTTACAAACTATGTTTGCACTTGTTGTTGTAAACATGAAAAGCCAGCATTCAAGTTTCAGCAAATATTATGAACTAACCATACTCACAATAACACTTAGCTCTCACAATTACTCATATGAATAACATAATCAGCTAGCGAGACATAATAATAAAACTCGGATGACAACACTTTCTCAAAATAATTATAACATGATATAACAAAATGGTATCTCGCTAGCCCTTTCTGAGACCGCAAAACATAAATGCAGAGCACCTTTAAAGATCAAGGACTGACTAAACATTGTAATTCATGGTAAAAGAGATCCAGTCAAGTCATACCCAATATAAACCAATAATAATGAATGCAAATGATAGTGTGCTCTCCAGCGGGTGCTTTTAATAAGAAGGGTGATGACTCAACATAAAAGTAAATAGATAGGCCCTTCGCAAAGGGAAGCAGGGATTTGTAGAGGTGCCAGAGCTCGATTTTAAAATAGAGATTGAATAACATTTTGAGTGGCATACTTTTGCTGTCAACACAACAACTATGAGATGGTTGTATCTTCCATACTACATGCATTATAGGAAGTTCCCAAACAGAATGGTAAAGGTTTATACTCCCCCAACCACCAACAAGCATCAATCCATGGCTTGCTCGAAACAACGAGAGCCTCCAACATACAACAGCCCTGGGAGAGTTTTGTTTAATTATTTTGATTTGCTTTGATCTTTTTGGATCGTGGGACTGGGCATCCCGGTTACCGGCCCTTTCTCGTGAATGAGGAGCGGAATCCACTCGTCTTGAGAATAACCCACCTAGCATGGAAGATATAGGCAGCCCTAGTTGTAACATGAGCTGCTCGAGCATACAAAACATAATTTCATTTGAAGGTTTGGAGTTTGGCACATACAAATTTACTTGGAACGGCAGGTAGATACCGCATATAGGTAGGTATAGTGGACTCATATGGAACAACTTTGGGGTTTAAGGAGTTTGGATGCACAAGCAGTATTCCTGCTTAGTACAGGTGAAGGCTAGCAAAAGACTGGGAAGCGACCAACTGAGAGAGTGACAATAGTCGTAAACATGCATTAAAATTAATTTACACCGAATACAAGCATGAGTAGGATATAATCCACCATGAACATAAATATCGTGAAGGCTATGTTGATTTGATTCAACTACATGCGTGAACATGTGCCAAGTCGAGTCACTCAATTCATTCAAAGGAGGATACCATCCCACTATACCACATCATAATCATTCTAATAGCATGTTGGCACGCAAGGTAAACCATTATAACTCATAGTGAATCAAGCATGGCACAAGCAACTATAATCTCTAAATGTCATTGCAAATATGTTTACTTCATAATAGCCGACTCAGAAACGATGAACTCATCATATTTACACAAACAAGAGAGGTCGAGTTCATACCAGTTTTTCTCATCCCAATAAGTCTATCATATATCATCATTATTGCCTTTCACTTCCACGACCGAATGATGTGTATAATAATAAGAGTGTACGTGCATTGGACTAAGCTGGAATCTGCAAGCATTCAACTCGAGAGAGAAGACAAGTAATATAGGCTCTAAGTAAAATAAACAATTATGCATATAAGAGCCACTAAGCATTTTCAAAATGGTCTTCTCGACCCCCAAAGGAAAGAAAACAAAACAAAACTATTTACACGGGAAAGCTCCCAACAAGTAAGAAGAAGAACTAGAAATCTTTTTGGGTTTTCATTTTAATTTCTACTACAAGCATGGAAATTAAACTAACTAATTTTTTTTGGTTTTTCTTAAGTTTATCAAACACACAAGAAGAAAACTAGAAAAATAAATTTAAACTAGCATGGATAATACAATGAAAGAGTATGATCACCGACGACTAGTGTTTGAACATGAATGTAAAGTCGGTGAGAAATACGTACTCCCCCAAGCTTAGGCTTTTGGCCTAAGTTGGTCTAGTACCAAGGACCGCCTGGCTGATATCCATAAGTGAAACTGGGGTTGTACTGAGATGCAGAGGCAACAGCCTCCTAAGCAGCAGCGTGTTGGCGAGTTGCCTCCATTCCCCTCTCGTATTCAGCTGCTTCTTCCCTGGTGATAACATATCTTCCTCTTGCCCGATAATCAAAAAGGTAGGGGGCAGGAAGAGTAACAGGGACGACGTTGCGTCTATCATAGATTAGTCAATAATGGAGGAATTGTTCATTCCTCTCAAGAAAATGATGATTAAACATAGCTTCTTTATCTAAATAAACAGGAGGTAAAATCATATCCCCCTCTCGTGGAGCTATATTAAGAAAATTAGCCACACGGGTTGCATAAATTCCTCCAAATAAATCCAACCTTCTACTATTATTCTGCAACCTACATGCAACTATTGCCCCCAAGTTATAACCTTTATAACCTGACACAGCACTCTTGAGGACACAAAGATCAGGGACACACATGTGACATACTTCGTCCTTACCGTTAATGCATCTACCAATAAAGAGAGCAAAATAATGTATAGCAGGAAAATTAATGCTCCCTATGGTAGCTTGTGTTATGTCCCTAGATTCTCCCACAGTAATACTAGCAAGAAAATCTCTAAATTCAGATTTGCGAGGATCATTGATATTACCCCACTGCGGGAGTTTGCAAGAAGTTGTGAAATCCTCTAAATCCATGGTATAAGATGTATCATAAATATCAAACATGACACTAGGAGTATTACGCTTACAGTTATATTGGAACCTCCGCACGAAGGAATCAGTCAATTGGTAGTATTGAGGACACTTATCTTGTAAGAAGTCCTCCAGCTCGGCATTACGCACATACGCGTCAAATTCCTCCTTGAAGCCTGCTTCGACCATAAAATCATCGGATGGACACTCACAAGCCCGTACATTTGCGTCCCTCGGCAATTCAACATCTTGCTCACGTATAGCAATCCTTGGCCCTTTCTTCGCCGAGGAACCACCTTGGTATAATCTTCTAAGCATAATTATTTTTTTGAAAATTTCTGAAATTTTAGTAACTTCAAAATAAAAGTGAATAAAACTAAACAAGATTGATAGCAACTACTCCTACAAGTGCCTAGAGCCCATATCATGCATTGGAATTGCTTGGGACCTCAAAAATTTAACATGCAAGCTCAAGAAAATGGTCACCTAAGCAGCAAAAATTTGCAATGATTAAAGCACTAGAACAAAAACTAATTGGACCAATGGAGGAGTCACATACCAAGCAACAATCTCCCAAAGCAGTTTTGTGAAGGAAGCTTTGAGCTAAGAGATCGAAAATCACAACAAAACGAGCTAGAACTCGTGCTTGAGCTGGATGGGGATTTTTTTGGGTAGAAGATGAAATGTGTGGGTGCTGGCATAAGTGGAGGGGGCCACCAGGGGCCCACGAGACAGGGGAGCGCGCCCTGTAGGGGGGCGCCCTCCTCTCTCGTGGCCTGGTGCTTGCCCCTCCTGCAGTGTTTTCAGTGCCTAAAATCCTCAAATATTCCAGAAAAAATCATACTAAATTTGCAGGCCATTTGGAGCACTTTTATTTTTGGACTATTTTTTAATGCACGGATAATCCAGAAAACGGACGGATAAAACTATTTTTGCTTTATTTATTCTAAATAACAGAAAGTAAAAAGAGGGTACAGAAGGTTGTGCCTTCTAGTTTCATCCATCTCATGATCATCAAAATGAATCCACTAACAAGGTTGATCAAGTCTTGTTAACAAACTCATTCCGAATAACACGGAACCGGAGAAATTTGAATAACACTAAGTTACCTCAACGGGGATACGAAAATCCCCAACAATAAGAATATCATACTTTTTCTTGACAGTAGGAAGAGGAAATTCAAAACCTCCAAAAATGATAGTTGGAACTTTTTCAATAGAATTGATGCTATGAACTTGAGATTGTTTCCTCGGAAAGTGTACCGTATGCTCATTACCATTAACATGAAAAGTGACATTGCCTTTGTTGCAATCAATAACAGCCCCTGCAGTATTAAGAAAAGGTCTACCAAGGATAATAGACATACTATCGTCCTCGGGAATATCAAGAATAACAAAGTCCGTTAAGATAGTGACATTTGCAACCACAACAGGCACATCCTCACAAATACCGACAGGTATAACAGTTGATTTATCAGCCATTTGCAAAGATATTTCAGTAGGTGTCAACTTATTCAATTCTAGTCTACGATATAAAGACAGAGGCATAACACTAACACCGGCTCCAAGATCACATAAAGCAGTTCTAACATAATTTCTTTTAATGGAGCAAGGTATAGTTGGAACACCCGGATCTCCAAGTTTCTTTGGTATTCCACCCTTAAAAGTGTAATTAGCAAGCATGGTGGAAATTTCAGCTTCCGGTATCTTTCTTTTATTTGTGATGATATCCTTCATATACTTAACATAAGGATTTACTTTCAGCATATCAGGTAAGCGCATACGTAAGAAAATAGGTCTAATCATTTCAGCAAAGCACTCAAAATCCTCATCATCCTTTGACTTGGATGGTTTAGGAGGAAAGGGCATGGATTTCTGAACCCATGGTTCTCTTTCTTTACCGTGCTTCCTAGCAACAAAATATCTCTTATCATAACATTGATTCTTTGATTGTGGGTTATCAAGATCAACAGCAGGTTCAATCTCTACATCGTTGTTTTTGCTAGGTTGAGCATCAACATGAACATGATCATTAACATTATCACTAGGTTCATGTTCATCACCTGATTGAGTTTCAGCGTCAGAAATAGAAATATCATTGGGATTCTCAGGTGTGTCTACGACAGGTTCACTAGAAGCATGCAAAGTCCTATCGTCTTTCTTTTTCTTCTTCTTAGAAGAACTAGGTGCCTCCAAATTATTTCTCTGAGAATCTTGGTCGATTCTCTTAGAGCGGCCTTCAGGATACCTGAGTCATTCTACCAGTTCTAGTAGCCACTCTAACCGCAAAGTCATTTTTATTATTTAATTCATCAAGCAAATCATTTTGAGCTTTAAGTACTTGCTCAGCTTGAGTAGCAACATAGAAGCATATTTGCTAACGCGGTGAAGTTCATCTTTAACTCTAGCCAGATTATTGCTTACACGTCCTATCTCGAAAGCATTATTCTTTAACTCTCTACCAACATAAGCATTAAAACTTTCTTGTCTAGCCATAAAGTCATCAAATTCATCTAAGCATGGGCTATGAAATTTAGTAGAGGGTATTTCAACTTTATCATATCTATAGAGAAAATTTACCTTTACTACCTGTGTCGGGTTATCAAGACAATATGGTTCTTCAGGCGGTATATTAAGACCATGTATTTCTTCAATAGGTGGTAAATTCTTAACATCTTCAGCTTTAATACCTTTTTCTTTCATTGATTTCTTTGCCTCTTGCATATCTTCAGGACTGAGAAATAAAACACCTCTTTTCTACTGAGTATGTTCAGGAATAGGCTCAGGAGTTGGCTCAATTGGTTCAGGAATTACTTCAGGAATTGTCTCGGGAAGAGTCCAATTATTTTCATTAGTCAACATATTATTTAATAATATTTCAGCTTCGTCGACTATTGTTTCCTTGAAAACACAACCAACACAACTATCCAAGTATTCCTTGGAAGCATCGGTTAGTCCATTGTAAAAGATATAAAGTATTTCATTTTTCTTAAGAGGATGATCAGGCAAAGCATTAAGTAACCGGAGAAGCATCCCCCAAGCTTGTGGGAGACTCTCTTCTTTGATTTGCACAAAATTATATATTTCCCGCAAGGCAGCTTGTTTCTTATGAGTAGGGAAATATTTAGCAGAGAAGTAATAAATCATATCCTGGGGACTACGCACACAACCAGGAGCAAGAGAATTATACCAAGTCTTAGCATCACCCTTTAATGAGAACGGAAATATCTTAAGGATATATAAATACCAAGACTTCTCATCATTAGTAAGCAGGGTGGCTATATCATTCAACTTGGTAAGATGTGCCACAACAGTTTCAGATTCAAGGCCATAAAAAGGATCAGAATCAACTAAAGTAATGATCTCAGGATCAACAGAGAATTCATAATCCTTATCGGTAACATAGATAGGTGAAGTAGCAAAAGCAGGATTGGGTTTCATTCTAGCATTAAGAGACTGCTGCTTCCATTTAGCTAATAATTTCTTAAGATCATTTCTATCATTGCAAGCAAAATTTTCCCTAGCATCTTCTTAATTCATAAAATAACCCTTAGGAACAACAGGTAATACATAATCATTGGGGGAACCTTCATCATCACTATCCTCAATAATAGGTTCTTCAATATTTTCATTCCCCCTAACTCTAGCAAGTTGTTCATCAAGAAATTCACCTAATGGCAAAGTAGTATCACGCACAGAAGTAGTTTCATCATGCATAGCAGAAGTGGCATCATCAATAACATGCGACATATCAGAATTCATAGTAGTAGTAGGTTTAGGTGTCGCAAGCCTACTAATAACGGAAGGAGAATCTAGTGTAGAGCTAGATGGCAGTTCCTTACCTCCCCTCGTAGTTGAGGGCAAAATCTTGGTTTTAGCGTCTTTCAAGTTCTTCATAGTGATCAACAGATATAAATCCCAAGTGACTCAGAGAATAGAGCTATGCTCCCCGGCAACGGTGCCAGAAATTAGTCTTGATAACCCACAAGTGTAGGGGATCGCAACAGCTTTCGAGGGTAAAGTATTCAACCCAAATTTATTGATTCGACACAATGGGAGCCAAAGAATATTCTTGAGTCTTAGCAGTTGAGTTGTCAATTCAACCACACTTGGATAACTTAGTATCTGCAGCAAAGTGTTTAGTAGCAAAAGTGGTATAATAATAATAGTAATGGTAGCAAAAGTAAAGATAAATGTTTTTGGGTTTTTGTAGTAGTTGTAATAGTAGCAACGGAAAAGTAAATAAGCGAAGAACAATATGTGAAAAGCTCGTAGGCAATGGATCAGTGATGGATAATTATGCCGGATGCGATTCCTCATGCAATATTTATAACATAGGGTGACACAGAACTAGCTCCAATTCATCAATGTAATGTAGGCATGTATTCCGTAAATAGTCATACGTGCTTATGGAAAAGAACTTGCATGACATCTTTTGTCCTACCCTCCCGTTGCAGTGGGGTCCTTACGGAAACAAAGGGATATTAAGGCCTCCTTTTAATAGAGAACCGGAACAAAGAATTAGCACATAGTGAATACATGAACTCCTCAAACTACGGTCATCACCGAGAAGTATCCCGATTATTGTCACTTCGGGGTTGTTGGATCATAACACATAATAGGTGACTATAGACTTGCAAGATAGGATCAAGAACACACATATATTCATGAAAACATAATAGGTTCATATCTGAAATCATGGCACTCGGGCTCTAGTGGCAAGCATTAAGCATAGCAAAGTCATAACAACATCAATCTCAGAACATAGTGGATACTAGGGATCAAACCCTAACAAAACTAACTTGATTACATGGTAAATCTCATCCAACCCATCACCGTCCAGCAAGCCTATGATGGAATTACTCACACACGGCGGTGAGCATCATGAAATTGGTGATGGAGGATGGTTGATGCTGACGACAGCGACGACTCCCCCTCTCCGGAGCCCCGAACGGACTCCAGATCAGCCCTCCCGAGAGAGATTAGGGCTGGTGGCGGCTCCATGTCGTAAAACATGATGAAACTTTCTCCCTGATTTGTTTCTCCCCGAACGTGAATATATGGAGTTGGAGTTGACATCGGTGGAGGTCCAGGGGGCCCACAAGATAGGAGGCCGCGCCCTAGGGGGGCGCCCCCCTGTCTCGTGGATAGCCCGTGGGCTCCCTGTTCTTGATTCTTTCGCCAAAAATTCTTATTAATTCCTAAAAGTGCCTCCGTGGATTTCAGGACATTCCGAGAACTTTTCTTTTCTACACATAAAACAACATCATGGCAGTTCTGCTAAAAACAGCGTCAGTCTGGGTTAGTTTCATTCAAATCATGCAAGTTAGAGTCCAAAACAAGGGCGAAAGTGTTTGGAAAAGTAGATACGTTGGAGACGTATCAGCAAGCTAAACGCTGAACACAAGGGGAGGGAGCTGCCAAGTGAAGACGAGGACGAACCTAGCCAGCCGAACACTGGGGGACAGAAAAAATTTCCACCAGAGGTCAAAACAGTGAACATGATTTATGCCACCCACATACCAAAGAGGAAGCACAAACGTGCACTCCGAGACGTATACGCTGTGGAACCAGTCGCCCCCAAATTCAATCCATGGTTGGCCTACCCGATCACCTTCGATCTCAGGGATCATCCGACTAGTATCCGGCATGGAGGTTCGGCCGCCTTGGTGCTCGACCCAATAATTGACGGATACCATCTCACCCGAATCCTCATGGACGGCGGCAGTAGTCTTAATCTGATATATCAGGACACTGTCTGCAAGATGGGTATAGACCAGTCGAGAATCAACCAAAGTAGTACTGCCTTTAAAGGAGTAATACCAGGCGTAGAGGCCCACTGCACGGGCTCTTTGACGTTAGAGGTTGTATTCGGTTCTCCCGACAACTTTCGAAGCGAAGAACTAATCTTTGACATCGCCCCGTTCCGGAGCGGCTATCATGCACTACTCGGAAGAACAGCCTTCGCTCGTTTCAACGCAGTACCACATTACGCTTATCTTACACTTAAGATGCCCAGTCCACGCGGCGTCATCACTATCAGCGGAAACACAGCGCGTTCTCTTCGCGCGGAAGACTACGTGGCGGCTCTAGCAGCCGAACCACTGAACAACCTCTCCGACCCGAGTAACTGATCGGTCCTCGAGACCTCGGACACGGCTAGATGTGTCCGGCGCACCACTAGTTTTGCAGCCCTGATAAGCCTGAGCTTAATTAATGGTTACGCCCCATATGTGGTGCTAGGGGCTGCCCGCAGAAGGCCCATAGTTCGGCCCGAATGTATTTACACTCAACATATCAAATTTTCACGGTTCATTAAGATTGACCAACTTTACGCACGATCACACCAGATTCTTTCACCTGGTTTTTTCTTTCTTTTTACAGATGACCATCATGCTATACCCTTCCAGGATATGGCACAACGGAGACAAAGGCGCAGACGTGCAGCAGGGCCCCGTTCTAAGGTTTCTTTTTAGATTAAGACCCTATGTAAACCTTTTTTATTGTCCCTTGTTGCCTCACACCCTCCTGACACTTAAAATAACCAAGAGGGAATACCGGTGTTATTGGCAAGCTTATGATTCGCCGATCTGAAATAGACGTCACAAGGGCAGCAACCAATGAGTTTTTGGGATTTATGCCCTAACCACAGCCGCTCTTTCGTCACGCCGGATTAATGCACGTACCCGGAAATTTAGGGATCACTATCGAGGGCGGTACTCAGCCCAGTATATGTTGCAAAGTCCAAATACCTTCGGGAGTGTTCGGCGTCGCGAGTTTGGCCTTATATGCATCAGCTCCGAATCATGTCTTTGGTCAATAGTTGGGTTTGCCCGGCTCGTGTGTTTTGCTACCTTACGTTCCACTCTATCGGCTAAGGTGGTACTAGGAGAACTACTGCGATTGTGCCCTGGTTCATCTGGATGAGCACCTCAGTAGAGAAAGCCGAAAACTGACTGTCATGATAAAGCGAGAGACCGGTCAACCACTCGATGACTCAGCAGAATCTTCGAGATTCCTCCGCATTAATGAAGGACTGGTTTCCCGGTCATGTATGTACGTGCACCATATTCGGATGAGCATGGACATACCAGGGGCTATATAGTAGCCCCACCGTCAAACTCCTATGGCTAAGTGAAAGTGTTAAAGCTATATAGTCTGATTGCCTCGTTCACCGCGCTACCACCTCCTTAACGGACCAAAACGTTGGATCAAGTGTGATTACGCGCTTTGCCGAACACCCCCGCATTATATGCGAGGGGGCTGAAGCCGACGACTGCAAATTTTCAGGTTATATTCCTATATACATAAGAGGCCACACAGGAGGCATTACCATAGTTTACGGGCAAAAGTATAAATATAGCCTTCATTACCAAAAACATTGTTTTACAATCTAGATACGTGTCATTCGAACATGGTATTATTTGAGCACTGAGCCTCTATTAAACGGGCACCTTCTAAGACTTATTCAAAATAGTGCTCAGGCGAGTCCTGGCCCCCGGGTGGACCCCTTTCGGTGGCCTCCATCTTCGCCCAATATGTCTTAACATGGGCAAGAGCCATCCGCGCACCCTCTATGCACACCGACCTCTTGACAGCGTCGATATGCGGCACTACACGAATAAATCGTTGCACCAAATCAAAATAACTATCCAGACTTGGTTCCTTCGGCCACAGGTGATCCACGACAGTCTTCATGGCAAGCCCGGATAACCTATGGAGCTCGGCCCACTCGACCATTTGCTCATTCAACAGCAGCGGACGCCTTGGAGGACTGAACTGCGACCAGAACAATCTTTCCACCTCATGATCTTCTCGATCCTTGAAATACTGCGTCGCGTCAGTAGCACTCTTTGCCAAATCCAAGTACGCGTCTGAAGAACTCCACAATTGGTCAAGAGGGGCATACTTTGGACCGCCGAATTTCGTTTGCAATAAAAACGGCTTCCCAGCCGCGATATCACCGGCTTGCCGAAGCTCCTCCCGAGCCGCTTTGATCTCAGAGCGAGTTTCCTTTGCTGCTTGTAAGGCCTTCTCTAGGTCAGCAGTTTTTGTTTGGTTTTCCCTTTTGAGAAGTTCATATCGGCTTGCGGCATTTTGTAGCTCAAGAGCCATGGTGGCTATTTTATCCTCACTTTGGCGATGAGCAGCCCGTTCGGCTTTTAATTCTTCAGCTGCCTTCACGGCAGCCGCATCGCTTCTCCTGGCTTGCTCCTTGGCTTGGGCAAGCTCCACCCGAAGGGTCTCCACGGCGGCAGCTCCATCTACAGTCAAAGCATATCATAAATTCAAGTATTATGCTCTTATTAATACTTGCTGACCACCCAAATATACATACCCTGTGCCTCGTCAAGCCGCTTGTTCAGGAGCATGATGTCCGCATCTGCCACGTCAAGTTGTCGCCTCAATTCGGCAAATTCAGCAGTCCGGTCAGCCGCCAGATCTGCAGTCGTGTGCGTACAAAATCAGTGCTATCACTACCTGAGACTATGATCCTCTGGTCGCCTCGTCCAGATGGCAACCAGAGTCTCAGGGGCTACTATCTATACAGAGCACACCTTGCGTGTACGGTACAATAAAAAATATATATCACTTTGCGTACCTCAAAGCCTCTTAGCAGGCTCGTAAAAGCTTCATTCAACCCGCTTTTTGTAGAGGAAATCCACTCTACCACCGTACCCATTAAGGTACGATGTGCCTCTAAGATATCCGCTTGCTGCATAAGACCCATCAATGTGTCTGGTTGTACACCGGGCGATCCCGGGCATTTTCTATTGGTCTCCCTAGGAGCCGAGAACCCCAGACTTCAGGCGGCCGAAGAATTACCTTCTGGCCTTTGCGGATCGGGCGAGACCCTCCGGGACGACACCTCAAGGTTGTCCGCTTCATGAAGCGGGGAAGTGGGAGGAGGCGTTTCGCTCTCCATCATCTCTCGAAGAAGATCCCCCGAGGACAAACATTGTTGAGAAGGGCTATGAGCCGGACTGCAAAACATATGTCTCGGTTGTTATTTCCAGAAAAAAAGGGGCATGCTTACTAAAGTACCTTTGTTCACTTACGGCTCGGTCGATGGCTGGCCCCCTTGTGGGCGTTGTGCGGTAAGGTTGCCCTCCGAGGCAGGGCCCCCTGATGCAGGTTTCTTCCCTCGTTTGGAGACCTCTGCTTCCAAATCTTTAGGGGCGCTCCTTTTCTTCCCGTGGGGAGAGGGGATGCTAGAATCTCCTCCCCGTTCACCCTCCGACACGGAGGTACTAATTTCCCCGGTTAGGATGCGTAACGTACCTCCAGTACGAAGTCCACTCTTGGCTTCCCCATTCCTCTCCTTGTCCTCCCCTGATGGCACTTGATAAGGTGCGCAAGCCAGCATCCTGGTTAGTACAGGATCCCGGCGAGTCTTCGGGAAGAGGGGCCGAACACCTGATCCTCTCCGCCGTTCTTATCCAGTCATGGTCGAGGGTGGTTATTCAGAATAATGTTGTGACGAATATAATGACAACATGTTCGGTCGCAGAATTACTTACTTGGGTATCTGAATGGTTGCAGTTGAGACCCACATCCTCTGTTGTGTCCGGACAGTTTATTCGTGATCCGAAGATTAATCGATACATCCCTTCGAGCGCCACGCCGAAGAAGTGCTAAATGGTTCGTGGTCCTTCCGGGTTGAACTCCCACATGCGGAGAGATCGATGTTGGCATGGCAGGACCCGACGAACTAGCATTACTTGAATTACTTTGATGAGACTAATATCCCTCTTGAGGAGATCTCGGATGCGGCTTTGCAATGTCAGCACGTCATTAACCGGTCCCCAGTCCAACCCCTTGTTGACCCATGATGCAAGTTGTGGAAGAGGGGCAGAACGAAAGGCCGCGGCGGCTGCCCACTTTGTACCTCGGGGTGATGTGATATAAAACCACTCCCGTTGCCATAGGCCGGACACCTCCGGGAAGGAACCCTTTGGCCATAAGGCGTCGGCACCTTTGCTTATTATAGCGCCTCCTCACTCCGCGTGTCGCCCGTCAATCATCTTCGGCTTCACATTGAAGCTTTTGAGCCATAAGCCGAAGTGTGGGGTAATGCGGAGGAAGGCCTCATACAGAACGACAAACAAGGAGATGTGAAGGAAGGAATCGGGAGCTAGATCATGAAAATCTAGCCCGTAATAAAACATGAGCCCTCTAACAAAGGGATGAAGACCGAAGCCTAGCCCTCGGATGATGTGGGAGATGAATACAATGCTCTCGTTGGGTTTGGGAGTAGGAATAACCTGCCCTTGGGCAGGAAGCCTGTGAAGGATTTTGGCGGTCAGATACCTAGCCTCCCTAAGCTTCTTGATATCCTCCTCTATGACAGAAGAGGCCATCCACCGGCCTTGAGGGTTGGATCCGGACATGATTGAAGATCCGGAGCGCATGGACTGAAACTTGGGTGTTGGAACTCGAGGTAGGAGAAGGGAGGGATCAGGCGTGGAAAGAAAAGGGCAGGTCTTGGCCTCTTTATAAAGAGGATGAATGTCAAGCATCCTCCGCGCCGCTGTTTGGAACTTTCCTAAACCGAGGAGTCATACTAACGGCACGGTTGGGTTACCCACGCCCGTATTGATGAGAATCTCATGATAAGGGGGATACAATCTCTGCTTCACAAGACATGCCAATAAAACGGCCTCGCAAGATGTGCAGTAGCAGGTTGGGAAAACGGTTCGTACAATGACCAGACCGCGGTGTGATGTCACACTATGGAAAGGTTGTCAGCAGATTAGACTTGTGGAATATTGTGCTCTCTATGGTGGTATGTGGAATTTGTTTTGCAGAGCCGGACATGATCCTTGTGTTCAAGATCTTCTTTGGAGTATTCAGAGAAGGAACCCGCCTTGCAATGCCGAAGAGAATCTGCATTCCAGACTCATCGTCGTTGAAGCCTGGTTCAGGGGCTACTGAGGGAGTCCTGGATTAGGGGGTCCTCGGATGGCCGGACTATATACTTATGCCGGACTGTTGGACTATGAAGATACAAGGTTGAAGACTTTGTCCCATGTCTGGGTGGGACTCTCCTTTGCGTGGAAGGCAAGCTTGGCAATTTGGATATGTAGATTCCCTTCTCTGTAACCGACTCTGTGTAACCCTAGCCCTCTCCGGTGTCTATATAAACTGGAGGGTTTAGTCCGTAGGACAACAACAATCATAATCATAGGCTAGCTTCTAGGGTTTAGCCTCTACGATCTCGTGGTAGATCGACTCTTGTAATACTCATATCATCAAGATCAATCAAGCAGGAAGTAGGGTATTAGCTCCATCGAGAGGGCCCAAACCTGGGTGAACATTGCGTCCCCCTCCTCCTCTTACCATTAGCCTTAGACGCACAGTTCGGGACCCCCTACCCGAGATCCACCGGTTTTGACACCGGCAACCACCTCATGCTGTGACCCTTAAACTATGCTATTAGGGAGACATTGCACACATATTTATTTAGCGGGACATTGCTCAAAATGATTATGATGATGACTATTGAGGTTTTTGTATCCTGGAGCAGGTGCCTCCAACTATCCCTAGCCCTCGCCTTATAAAGGGGATGAGGGCTATTTTCCCCCTCGTTACTAGAGAATGATGATGATGACTACTGACGTTTGTGTGTCCTAGAGCAGGTGCCTGTAACTATCCCTAGCCCTCGCCTTATAAAGGGGATGAGGGCTAGGGTTTACATGAACTGACAAGGGCACACTACAAGAAATACGTCAACTTGCAACCATCACTATTGGTCACTGAATGGTCATTGTTTTCCATTTGCGACCTTTTTTTGATCAAAAACAGATGGTCAAAAGCTGGCCATCAAGAACTGAAATTAACGACCTTCTTCGGGATAAGGTCGTTGAAGGCAACACCAAAACAAAAGGCCATGGATCCTATGACCTTCTATTTTGGTCATTGGTTGTTTGTACAGGCCACGTCAGATCCAACGTGGCAAAATTGCGACCAAATGAAAAGGTCGTTGATAAGAATCAGCCCGGTCCAGTTCAGTGTTTTACACGGGCCGAGCCCAACAATTCAGCCTTTCTATTTTTTCCTGTAATTTTTTGGTCGATTTCATGGGCCTAGCCCAACATTATAGCCTTTTCTTTTTGGGTTGTGGCCTTTTTGTCTCAACAATTTCAACTTTTTTATGTATAATGGGTTCACTAGTCAAGTGGGTCCGCATTGTCAGGTAATGGGTCCTAGCTGTCAGGGCCATATTCTTCAAATTTTTTAATTTAACATAAATAAAGACCTAGTATTTAAATTGGCACATAGAAAGTACACGAAATACTTCAAATATTATCAATCATCAAAATGCTACATCATATAGCACACATACAAATGTGATCAGCATCAAGATTACAATTAGATAACAAGCTCTACAAGTGTATAATCACATGAGCTAAGTTGTGCTACATCATATTACTCTCAGGATTAGCTCCAATAAGCTAGAACTATGCTTCCTCCGACTTCTTTGTCCTGATACTCGCAAAGAAACATGAAAGGCTAGCATTTGCACGTTATAGAACAAAATGGTTAGAAACAAAATAAAAGCATATCTAACAGTAGATACAAAAATAATGAAGGCCATTCTGTGTGCATATATACCAGTAGAACACATAAACACATCCATCAAAATCTTGTTTCAGAACATTGGCATCAAATCAACAAAAACACTGAATTAACATGCACAAAAGGAAAGAGCTAATACAGGGCAGGTATATGGGTATCAAAACTAACAAGAAAGGAACGACAATCTATTTTAAGTATTTCAGGTTTGAGGCATTTTCGATACTACAATCAATATATAACAACCAACATTTCAATCCACGGACACCACATGACAGAAAAGGTACTAAGGCACTTGCTACATAGAACCAAAGCAAGGTACATAGCACGTGCATGCCAACAATAAATTGGTACCAAATCCATAAATCATCGTCTAAAATGAAGTTAATGAGAAATTTTAGAATCAATTTAACAATTGATAGTAATGTTTGCATTGGACACATCGAGAACTAAAATTATACAGTCCATCCAGAACTAAATAATAGTGCAGCAGATTAGCTCTTAGCATGAAGGAACATCACCAAATTAAACAAGATGGTTGTTCAAGTTTCTATACAAGTATTCATGATTACAGTTTGTTATCATCGTCCAAATTCTCCAACATGTACAAAATTAATTAATACATCTGAATGTGCTACCACTGAAGCAAACATGAGGCCATGAAGCATCAGGCCAGCCATGATTTACATATTTACCAATGAGCAAACATGATACATGCATCAAGCATTAGGCCATGAAGCATCTGTCACATATTTGTTCAACAAGACGAGTACATACCTGACTTTGGGTCGATGCGATGGATGGGGCTGCAGTTGAACATCTGGTCCAGGGATGATCCTGCTAATCCAAATCGAACAAACAAATTCATTGGGAGGGGATTGGAGAGACAAGGAAGAAATGAAGGAAACACATACATGTCTATATATAAGCAGCAGAAGCAAGTAATATAAATATATCCTCTTTCTTCCTCTACAACACTAACTAGTGCAACATCAATGATTATACACAAGGAGCAGCAGCAGCAAGCCGATAAAGAAAGCTCAAGATTTGTGTCTTTTGCCAGTTTTAGCACACTAGTACATGCGTTAAAATGGAAGCGTCGCTGCTGGGTTATATTAATAAATAATCCAAGTGTTGCAACAGCCAACAAAATAGAAAAAATCTATACACGCGCACATAATTAATCAATGGTTCCGTCACCATTGTTGCCAAAAAGAAAAATTCATCCACTGGTCCCCAGTGTCGGTGCAGTCCAATGCATGGCGCCGATGGCTGCATACGAGGAGATCAAAGCAGTGAGCGAGGGGACGGGGCCACAGTCCAAATCCGCATGAAAAAGAGACATGTTGTATAATGGTTGTGGAGCAACAATAATTATGAAAATATTTTGCTTAAGTGCATGAAGGACTAGTAATCAATATCATAACTGAGATGAAACTAAATAATAATGGTCTTTGAAATACTATGCAGATGATATTGGTCACATGCACACCAAATCATTCAAAAAACTAACTGCAATTCTCATCAGCTGATCAGCAAGCAGTGCATCAACAAAATATGGAGCAACAAGCACAACATGACAACAACAGTTTGATAGATTTGATTAAACATGTATAAAGTAGCAACACGCATCGACAATGATATGAGGACCGAATCAAGGTACAAGACGGCAAGCATGCAGCCCGGACCTAATGCTCTCGGCATCCCGACAAGGGAAGCACGTGTCTCAAGACCAGCTGCATTTCCTAATATAACCGGTGAACCACAATAGCAAGTGCAATTAATGGCTAGTGTTGGCAGTACTGAATGTACCACAACGGCAAGCATTACAGAGTACTACTATGTAATTGATATGCAAAAGAAGATACATCTCCCATGTTCAACAACCAGGTTCGACCATGAAGTTTCTACTACTCCTACATCAGTAAGCTGATCATTTAAGATGTTAATGTTTACTTGTTAAGTACAATTATTGTTACTCTAAGATTTTAGCTAAGCAAATATACCAATAAGAAGAGACACTTCGCCACCAATATTTTGGGACATCTGTAGAATTCGTACCTCATAAACATGCATGAAATGTCTATCTCAAAGAAGTATACATACTAATCATGTTTAATTAGGCCAGCAGCACAAAACAACCAATTATATTGCCTTACAAGAAGTACTAGCAGGAAAAACCTCTAATAACCAGGTATACAACTAATTGTGTCATAGCAACAGAACTAAGAAGATGATCAGAGTGAAGAAGGTAGCCCCAAGAGTTCACCGGAGTTCACCAGAGATTTGTGGTGCACAGGGAAGGAGCCAAGGAGGTAGTCAAACTGTTGAAGTCAATGGCCAACCTAGCCTACTACCACGCATGAGGCCACAACCAGCCCAGCAGCACCACCACCGCTGGAGCCCTCACCAACGTCCAAGCTTCATCGAGCTCCCTGCAAATTGCGTTCAGCGTCAAAGCATCAATAGTTGGAGTTGCAAAGTGAATATCTTAGGGGAAGCTACAATTGGCAGATACACAGGCAGGGCAGGGTTTAAATAGCCAAGTCATGTTTAAAAGAGTTGACTGAATGAGTACAATTAGCATGTAACCTAGAAAACATATAGCTAGTATCTATCTATCAACACATGTCATCACATAGAATCCCAACTTCATGATTCAGAAGCACGAGCAATGGCTACAGACCACAGAGGGCTAGTTCTCTTCTCTGAAGGAAAACGGGTGACAAATAGTGCATAACCATGATATATAAGACCTTATGAAGATAGTATGCCCACAAGACTTGATGCTTCGGAAGCAAGAAGGTTGCATGCTTCTTTATTAGATTCAAGGCACTCAAGTAGGTAGTTTGAAAGCATTAAACACGCGATGTCTTGAAGCTTCAATGGAGCTTACTAACCTCCATCTATGTTTACAATTATTATATCAGAATCACATTAGTACATGGTGCAGACTACATGTGTATGTATGGAATTACACTGCCTTTGATATCATACAGATGAACATCGTCTGACATTATGTTCACGGATAAGTTACTCATTAGATTCATCTCGTCCACCAATATGATAAAAGTGAAAAAGGTTTCGCATTATGAGATGTAGTTGTTTTTACCAGCCATCCATCTGATGATGCCAATTGTGCCCCTAGTGCTGCAAGGTTAAGCATTTCAACTGTGTACTGTCTTGAGTACACGTTTTGTAACCACAGCCCCCCCAAAAAATTTGCAAGTCATCGACTCATGATCAAGCATACTAAATGGGTTTTTCAAACCCACCCTGGCTTTCCCCGATCTGAACTTACTAGTTAACGCAAAGCTATCGACATAAGATTCTGAAAAAAGGCCACTCCGAGCCATCCAATTCATAAACAATACACCATAGCTACGTAATGATTCCTACTAAGATTCCGTTTCAGTTGAGCCTAAAATAGTCTGACAGTCCAAGCGCACATGTTTGGCTTGGCGCATATCTATACTCTAGATAGCAAATCGTATATGCAGAGGCGCCATAGAACTGCACTTTATCTACGGGGTGGCGACAGGGGACACAACAACAATGCGCACGCAGTGGCAGTTGGGACGCACCTCGATGCCGGCGAAGCCAAAGAGCACGCGGAAATTGGTGATGGCAATGGCCATCTCCAGCTTGGTTGGCGTCCCGGTACATGGCTGGGTGCATGGCATGCAGCAGCTCCGCCAGGCCCTTGTCTAGGTGCGCCTGGATCGACAGCGGCTTGGCCAGCAACAGCACCTGCAGAAAAATCACGCGCCAAGGATGCGGGCATGTAACAGAGTCAGCCTCACGAACAAGTCATGTTTGAGGAACAGAACGGGCAAGCGAGCAGAGGAAAGGAAGTGGCACCTTGATGAGGAACAGGAGGTCGTCGGCCCAGCGCGCGGCGACGGCTGGATGATACGTCTCCAATGTATCTATAATTTTTGATTGTTCCATGCTATTATATTATCAGTTTTGGATGTTTAACAAGCATTTATATGCTATTTTGTATTATTTTTGGGACTAACCTATTAACCGAGGGCCTAGTGTCAGTTTCTGTTTTTTTTGCCTATTTTAGAGTTTCACAGAAAAGGAATACCAAATGGAGTCCAAGCGGAATGAAACCTTCGCGATGATCTTTCTTGGACCGAAAGGAAACCAGAAGACTTGGAGATGAAGTCGGAGACGCAATGAGGCGGCCACGGGGCAGGAGGGTGTGCCCAGGGGGTAGGGCGTGCCCCCTACCTCGTGGGCTCCTCGTAGCTCCCTCGCCTAGTTCCTTCGCCCATATATACTCGTATACCCTGAAAACATCCAGGGGAGCCACGAAACCACTTTTCCACCGCCGCAACCTTCTGTACCCATGAGATCCCATCTAGGGGCCTTTTCCGGCGTCCTGCCGAAGGGGGATTCAATCACGGAGGGCTTCTACATCAACAACATTACCTCTCCAATTAAGCGTGAGTAGTTTACCACAGACCTTCGGGTCCATAGATATTAGCTAGATGGCTTCTTCTCTCTCTTTGATTCTCAATACCATGTTCTCCTCGATGTTCTTGGAGATCTATTCGATGTAATATTCTTTTACGGTGTGTTTGCCGAGATCTGATGAATTGTGGACTTATGGTCAGATTATCTATGAATATCATCTGGTTCTTCTCTAAATTCTTATATGCATGATTTGATATCTTGGCAAGTCTCTTAAAATTATCGGTTTAGTTTGGCCTACTAGATTGATCTTTCTTGCAATGGGGGAAGTGCTTAGCTTTGGGTTCAATCTTGCGGTGTCCTTTCCCAATGACAGTAGGGGCAGCAAGGCACGTATTGTATTGTTGCCATCGAGGATAAAAAGATGGGGTTTTCATCATATTGTTTGAGTTAATTCCTCTACATCATGTCATCTTGCTTAATGCGTTACTCCGTTCTTTATGAACTTAATACTCTAGATGCGTGTTGGATAGCGGTCGCTGTGTGGAGTAATAGTAGTAGATGCAGGCATGAGTCGGTCTACTTGACACGGACGTGATGTCTATGTTCATGATCATTGCCTTAGATATCGTCATAACTATGCACTTTTCTATCAATTGCTCGGCAGTAATTTGTTCACCCACTATAATATTTGCTATCTTGAGAGAAGCCACTAGTGAAACCTATGGCCCCCGGGTCTCCTTTCCATTATACTGAATCTCGTTTACATCTTGCTAGTTTCTGATCTACTATTTTGCAATCTTTTACTTTCCATTCTATAAACTAAAAATATTTACTTTATCGTTCATCTATCTCTATCAGATCTCACTTTTGCAAGTGACCGTGAAGGGATTAACAACCCCTTTATTGAGTTGAGTGCAAGTTGTTGATTGTTTGTGCAGGTACTCGGTGACTTGTGCGTTGTCTCCTACTGGATTGATACCTTGGTTCGCAAAACTGAGGGAAATACTTTTGCTACTTTGCTGCATCACCATTTCCTCTTCAAGGGAAAACCAACGCAAGCTCAAGAGGTATCAAGAAGGATTTTTGTCACCGTTGCCGGGGAGATCTACGTCAAGTCAAGCCATACCAATTACCCATCATAAACTCTCCTCTCTTGCATTACATTATTCGCTATCCGCCTCTCATTTTCCTCTCCCCCACCTCTAAAAATATTTTCCTTTTCTTCACCTTCTTCCCGTATGTCTATTTGTTTGTGTTTCCACGTGCCTTATATTTGCTTGCATCTTTGCCTGCTAAAAATTTGTTGGTATGGATCCACTTAAAGTATTCTACTTGGATCATCTTCGATCCTTATGCGCTCTTGTTGAAACCCCCACTAGCCTAGTTGATGGGAAATCTTTAGATGAGCATGCTCATTCTGTGTGTCATCGTGTGGCTCAAAAAGGGGGACTCTTATGGAATCAAATAAATAGTTTGCTATGCTATGCTTGGAATCTTTGTGAAATTTATGATTTTACTTGTTGCTCGGAACACCCTAAAAACACCTTCCTTACTTATGTGAGTTTAACGATAATGAAATCCTATCTTCTTATGCCAAAGGTGTTTATAGTTACTATGATATCGAACAAATTGAAGAATTTGTTGCTTTTAAGGGTGCCTATGAAGTTGCTTCTTTGATTGAAAAGCATGATATTACTCTCTACAAATCTAAAAAAGAATTTATTGAGAGAAGGAACATTTCTTTGGAGGAAAATAATGATATGCATGAATCTATAGATAATTATGATTCCGATGATTTGATTGAAATATCCCTTGATGAACATGACGCTTGCTATTCTTGTGGCCATGATGCCAATATTTATGGAGATGAATTTGCTATAGTCCCGTATGTTAAACATGAGATTGTTGCTATTGCACTCATACTTGATAGTTCCTTCGATAAAAGTCATGATTGCAATGATGTTATTATAAATTCCATTAATGTCAATTGTGCTAATAATATGCAAAACCTTAAGCTTGGGGATGCTAGTTTTGCTATGTCCACTACTTGTTGCAATGATCATGATTGGGGTGATTCTTCCTATGATATTGAAAAATTATTTAAGCCCGATGATGAATATGAGACTGATAATAATGTTTGCAATAATATTAAAAGTGGGTTTGGAAGAGTGTCAACTTTAGATCACACATATCTGGAGAATGTTCAATCTTATGAATTTTTTGATAAAAGTGGGTTTGGAGAGGTCATGACTTTAGCTAATGTTGATCCCACTATTTTGGAAGAGTGACGACTTTGCATGCATGTGGATCGTGTTGAGAATATGTTTTGTGATAGCTATATTGTTGAATTTGCTTATGATCCTACATGTAATTATTATGAGAAAGGAAAATATGCTCGTAGAAATTTTCATGTTTCTAAATTACCTCTCTTCATGTTGAGATTGCTACCATTTACGCATCAAATCTATTCATTTTGTATCAGTGATGTGGATGAGTATTTCCCGCCTAATTTTCTTGCCATCAACATGGAGCTTGGAACATGTAGCGCTCAAATGCTATTTTTTGGCCGATGGACGTTCGGGAGATCTTGAAACGTACGTCCCCGCTTAATCGGCATGACTTTTTTTTGTTCCGTTCCTGGAGAAGAGCGTTGCTTCATGGTAAAGAGCGTGTACCACCTAACAACAAGTACGACGACACAATTTGCTGGCGATATGTCCAACAGTAACCCTAAAGGAGACCGACTTATATGACTTTGTATTTGGAACTCATCGGTTCCATAGATGGTGAAGATCACAGCATGAAAAGCATCAATGGGAGCCTTGGCTACTAATCAGTGCAATGTTTACAAGCATTTGGCGAAGCCAGATAGACATGTGTCCACTATGTGGGGTTGAAATAGAAGGAAGCTTTCATGCCTTGGTAAACAGAGGGCATGATTTTATGGGAACTCATGAGAGTAGTGTGGTTGCTTCCTGCCAATAATTTGCTGATTGATATGAGTAAGGAATGGTCACTAAGTGTTCTAGCAGTGTGAAGAGAATGTCCATAATTTGACAATTATGCTTATCTAGCGCATCAGGCAGCTTCACTCAGATATGGACCATGGAAAAGAAGTACCTTCCCCCTGAAACACCTGTCGAGTTCTTGCACACTAACGAAATCATTAAAGGGAAGATGTCACTATATGAAACTTGTTCTATGCCAGGGATTAAGAGTTCTGTATCGGCACAACCTTATCCGCATTGCCGGCAAACCAGGAAGCCCTCTTGGTGGATGATTCTTTTCTTGCTCGTGATGGAATGGTGGCGGTGGTCATACCCTTCGAAGATATGATGGGAGCATAATCTTTGCAACTTATTGGCTTTTATCGCATTGCAATGATGCTCTAGAGACGGAGATTCATGGGAGCGTAATTTTTGTCTTACTAAATTACCTCTCGTCATGTTGAGATTGCTATCGTCTCTTTCTTATTCCTTGCATATGCTAGTTTTTTTTGCCTTGCAAATTTGTTTGCTTATAATATGCCTATGCATAGGAAGTATGTTAGACTTAGATGTGTTTGTCACGTGTTTCATGATGCTTTCTTTGCGCTTCAATTCTTGTATTTCATGTGAGCATCATTAAAATTATCAATGCCTAGCTAGGGGCGTTAAACGGTAGCGCTAGTTGGGAGGCAACCCAATTTTATTTGTGTTTGTTTTGCTTCTGTTTAGGAATAAATTTTTCTTCTACCTTCTGTTTAGATGTGGTTTTATGTTTTAATTAGTGTTTGCGCCAAGTAGAACCTATAGGATAACCTATGATGATAGTTGATTTGATTCTGTTGAAAAATAGATACTTTGCACGCACAAAATTAGTTTTGTTAAATCACAGAAACGTGATTTTGCGTTGATTATTTTTGCTGCTGATCAATAAACAAAGTTTCCAGGACTTCCTATTTTGGTAGGATTTTTAGAGTTCCAGAAGTTTGCGTTAGTTACAGATGTCTACAGACTGTTCTATTTTTGACAGATACTGTTTTTCGTGTGTTGTTTGCTTATTTCGATGCATCTATGGCTAGTAAAATAGTTTATAAACCATAGAGAAGTTGGAATACAGTAGGTTTAACACCAAAATAAATAAAGAATGAGTTCATTACAGTACCTTATGTGGTGGTTTAGAGGCGGCAGCATCGCAACGTTGACGGAACAGTAGGCAATGCATCCCAGTCGTCGCCACCCGCTCCGGCCAAGAGCACCTGCCTATATACATGATCATGCCTAGATAATCTCATAATTATTTGCTTTTCTATCAGTTGCTCGACAGTAATTTGTTCACCCACCGTAATACTTATGCTATCTTGAGAGAAGCCACTAGTGAAACCTATGGCCCCCGGGTCTATCTCTTATCATATTTGCTTCCAATCTACTTTTATTTGCATCGTTACTTTTTGCATCTATATTATAAAATACCAAAAATATATTTATCTTATCTTATTATCTTTATTAGATCTCACTTTCGCAAGTGGCCATGAAGGGATTGACAACCCCTTTATTGCGTTGGTTGTGAGTTCTTTGTTTGTTTGTGTAGGTGCGTGGGACTTTTGAGGAGCCTCCTACTGGATTGATACCTTGGTTCTCAAAAACTGAGGGAAATACTTATGCTACTATTGCTGCATCACCCTTTCCTCTTCAAAGAAAACCAACGCAAGCTCAAGACGTAGCAAGAAGGATTTCTGGCGCCGTTGCCGGGGAGGTCTTTGCTCAAGTCAAGACATACCAAGTACCCATCACAAACTAGTCTCCCTCGCATTTACATTATTTGCCATTTGCCTCTCGTTTTCTCTCCCCCACTTTACTCTTGCCGCTTTTATGGACTATGGAATAAGGAGTGGCAAGATCCTAAGATTGGGGATGCCCAAGGCACCCCAAGATATTCAAGGATAGCCAAAATCCTAAGCTTGGGGATGCCCCGGGAAGACACCCCCTCTTTCATCTTCGTTCATTGGTAACTTTACTTGGAGCTATATTTTTATTCGCCACATGATATGTGTTTTACTTAGAGAGTCATGTATTATATTAGTCTTTGCTTTTTAGTTTACCATAATCATACTTGCTGTACACACCTTTTGGGAGAAGCCTACTTGATTAGAATTTGCTAGAATACTCTATGTGCTTCACTTATATCTTTTGAGCTTGATAGTTTTTGCTCTAGTGCTTCACTTATATCTTTTAGAGCATGGTGGTGACTTAATTTTGAAGAAATTGCTAGTCTCTCATGCTTCACTTATATATTTTTGAGAGTCTTTTAGAACAGCATGGTATTTGCTATGGTTACAAAGTTGGTCCTAGAATGATGAGCATCCAAGTTGGGTATAATAAAAACTATCATAGAAAAGAATTTGATGCTATGATCAATATGATGCTTGATAATTGTTTTGAGATATGGAGGTAGTGATATTAGAGTCATGCTAGTTGAGGTGATTATGAAAAATACTTGTGTTAAGGGTTGTGATTCCCGTAGCATGCACGTATGGTGAACCGCTTTGTGATGAAGTTGGAGCACATTTTATTTATTGAGTGTCTTCCTTATGAGTGGCGGTCGGGGACGAGCGATGGTCTTTTCCTACCAATCTATCCCCCTAGGAGCATGCGCGTAGTGCTTTGGTTTTTGATGACTCCTAGATTTTCACAACAAGTATATGAGTTCTTTTGACTAACGTTGAGTCCATGGATTATACACACCTCACCCTTCCATTATTGCTAGCCTCTCTTGTACCGCTCAATACTTTCGCCGGTACCATACACCCACCATATACCTTCCTCAAAACAGCCACCATACCTACCTATTATGGCATTTCCATAGCCATTCCGAGATATATTGCCATGCAACTTTCCACCGTTCCGTTCATATGACACGCATTACTTTTGTCATATTGCTCTTTGCATGATCATGTAGTTGACATTGTATTTGTGGCAAGGCCACCTTCATAATTTTCATACATGTCGCTCTTGATTCATTGCATACCCCGGTACGCCGCCGGAGGCATTCATATAGAGTCATATCTTGTTCTAGATTTGAGTTGTAATTCTTGAGTTGTAAATCCATAAAAGTGTGATGATCTTCATTATTGGATCATTGTCCTAGTGAGGAAAGGATGATGAAGACTATGATTCCCCCACAAGTCGGGATGAGACTTCGGACTTTACAAAAAGAAAAAGAAAGAGAAAGGCCAAAAAGAAAAAAAAAGAAGGCAAAAGAAAAGAAAGAAAAGAAAAAAAAATAAAATGAGAGAAAAATAGAGAAGGGACAATGCTACTATCTCTTTTTCCACACTTGTGCTTCAAAATAGCACCATGACCTTCATGATAGAGAGTCTCATATGTTGTCACTTTCATATACTAGTGGGAATTTTTCATTATAGAACTTGGCTTGCATATTCCAATGATGGGCTTCCTCAAAAGTGCCCTAGGTCTTCGTGAGCAAGCAAGTTGGATGCACGCCCACTTAGTTTCTTTTGTTGAGCTTTCATATATTTATAGCTCTAGTGCATCTGTTGCATGGCAATCCCTACTCACTCACATTGATATCTATTAATGGGCATCTCCATAGCCCGTGATACGCCTAGTTGATGTGAGACTATCTTCTCCTTTTTGTCTTCTCCACAACCACCATTCTATTCCACATATAGTGCTATGTCCATGGCTCACGCTCATGTATTGCGCGAAAGTTGAAAGAATTTGAGAAAATATTAAAGTGTGACACAATTTCTTGGCTTGTCATCGGGGTTGTGCATGATTAAATACTTTGTGTGATGAAGATAGAGCAATAGCTAGACTATATGATTTTGTAGGGATAACTTTCTTTGGCCATGTTATTTTGAGAATACATGATTACTTTGATTAGTATGCTTGAAGTATCACCATTTTCATGTTAATATGAACTTTTATTTTGTATCATTTGGATCAGAACATTCATGCCACAAAAAAGAAAATTACATTGAGAATTATGCTAGGTAGCATTCCACATCAAAAAATTCTTTTTTATCATTTACCTACTCAAGGACGAGCAGGAATTAAGCTTGGGGATGCTTGATACGTCTCCAACGTATCTATAATTTTTGATTGTTCCATGCTATTATATTACCCCTTTTCGATGTTTATGAGCTTTATTTTACACATTTATATCATTTTTTGGACTAAATTACTAACCGGAGGCCCAGCCCGTATTACTATTTTTTTGCCTATTTCAGTATTTCGAAGAAAAGGAATATCAAACGGAGTCCAAACGGAATGAAACCTTCGGGAGCGTGATTTTTGGAATGAACGTGATCCAGAGGACTAGGAGTGCAAGTCAAGAAGCAGCCGAAGCTTCCACGAGATAGGAGGGGCCCCCCCTATAGGGCGCGCCCCCTGTCTTGTGGGCCCCTCGGGCGTCCACCGATGTACTTCTTCCTCCTATATAAGCCTACGTACCCTAAAAACATCCAGGGAGCGGACGAAACACAATTTCCACCACCATAACCTTCTGTATCCGTGAGATCTCATCTTGGAGCCTTCGCCGGCGCTCTGCCGGAGGGGGAATCGACCATGGAGGGCTTCTACATCAACATCCTTGCCCTTCCGATGAGTTGTGAGTAGTTTACCACCGACCTATGGGTCCATAGTTATTAGCTAGATGGCTTCTTCTCTCTTTTTGGATCTCAATACAATGTTCTCCCCCTCTCTTGTGGAGATCTATTTGATGTAAACTCTTTTTGCGGTGTGTTTGTCGAGATCCGATGAATTGTGGGTTTATGATCAAGTTTATCTATGAATAATATTTGAATCTTCTCTGAATTCTTTTACGTATGATTGAGTTATCTTTGCAAGTCTCTTCAAATTATCAGTTTGGTTTGGCCTACTAGATTGATCTTTCTTGCCATGGGAGAAGTGCTTAGCTTTGGGTTCAATCTTGCGGTGTCCTTACCCAGTGACAGAAAGGGTTGCAAGGTACGTATTGTATTGTTGCCATCGAGGATAACAAGATGGGGTTTATATCATATTGCTTGAGTTTATCCCTCTACATCATGTCATCTTGCTTAATGTGTTACTTTGTGCTTATGAACTTAATACTCTAAATGCAGGCAGGAGTCAGTCGATGTGTGGAGTAATAGTAGTAGATGCAGTCAGGAGTCGGTCTACTTGTTGCGGATGTGACACCTATATACATGATCATGCCTAGATAATCTCATAATTATTCACTTTTCTATCAATTGCTCGACATTAATTTGTTCACCCACCATAATACTTATGCTATCTTGAGAGAAGCCACTAGTGAAACCTATGGCCCCCGGGTCTATCTCTTATCATATTTGCTTCAAATCTACTTTTATTTGCATCTTTACTTTTTGCATCTATATTATAAAATACCAAAAATATATTTATCTTATCTTACTATCTTTATTAGATCTTACTTTCGCAAGTGGCCGTGAAGGGATTGACAACCCCTTTATTGCGTTGGCTGCGAGTTCTTTGTTTGTTTGTGTAGGTGCGTGGGACTTTTGAGAAGCCTCCTACTGGATTGATACCTTGGTTCTCAAAAACCAAGGGAAATACTTACGCTACTATTGCTGTATCACCCTTTCCTCTTCAAGGAAAACCAACCCAACCTCAAGACGTAGCAACTACCATCTCGGAATCTACACCGAACACTACAGCCGTCGGACCCACGCGACGACACATCCAAGAACAGGGGTGTCGCACACCCCCTGTGTTTCACCAATGAGGTGCTGGATCATGAATTTCCAGAGGGGTTCAAACCCATGAACATCGAGGCATACGACGGAACGACAGACCCTGCAGTCTGGATTGAGGACTTTATTATTCACATCCATATGGCTCGTGGAGACGATCTCCACGCCATCAAATACCTACCCCTCAAGTTGAAAGGACCAGCTCGGCAGTGGTTGAAAAGCTTCCCTGAAAATTCCATTGGAAGTTGGGAGGAACTCGAGGATGCTTTCAGGGCTAATTTTCAAGGAACCTATGTCCGACCTCTGGATGCAGACGATTTAAGTCACATAATCCAACAACCCAGAGAGTCAGCCCGTAAGCTTTGGAACAGATTTCTCACCAAGAAGAACCAAATCATCGACTGTCCGGATGCTGAAGCCCTAGCAGCTTTCAAACACAGTATCCGGGACGAATGGCTTGCCAGATACCGAGGCCAGGAAAAGCCATGGACAATGGCAGCCCTAACAACTCTTATGACCCACTTTTGCGCGGGCGAGGACAGTTGGTTGGCCCGCAGCACACCCGCGATCCAGCCACATCCGAAATCAGGGATGGCAATGAAAAGTCGCGACACAATAAAAATAAGCGTCAAAATAATGAAGATAGCCCAGACAATACAGCAGTAAACACCGGATTCAGGGGCTCCAGACCCGGTCAACAGAAAAAGCCATTTAAAGGCAGCAGAGATGGTCCGTCCAGTCTCAATAAAATTCTAGACAGGTCCTGTCAAATTCATGGCACCCCCGAGAAACCTCTGAATCACACCAACAGAGAATGTTGGGTCTTAAAGCAGGCCGGCAAGTGATAACCCACAAGTGTAGGGGATCGCAACAGCTTTCGAGGGTAAAGTATTCAACCCAAATTTATTGATTCGACACAAGGGGAGCCAAAGAATATTCTTGAGTATTAGCAGTTGAGTTGTCAATTCAACCACACCTGGATAACTTAGTATCTGCAGCAAAGTGTTTAGTAGCAAAAGTGGTATAATAATAATAGTAATGGTAGCAAAAGTAAAGATAAATGTTTTGGGTTTTGTAGTAGTTGTGAGAGTAGCAACGGAAAAGTAAATAAGCAAAGAACAATATGTGAAAAGCTCGTAGGCAATGGATCAGTGATGGATAATTATGCCGGATGCGATTCCTCATGCAATAGTTATAACATAGGGTGACACAGAACTAGCTCCTATTCATCAATGTAATGTAGGCATGTATTCCGTAAATAGTCATACGTGCTTATGGAAAAGAACTTGCATGACATCTTTTGTCCTACCCTCCCGTTGCAGCGGGGTCCTTACGGAAACTAAGGGATAGTAAGGCCTCCTTTTAATAGAGAATCGGAACAAAGCATTAGCACATAGTGAATACATGAACTCCTCAAACTACGGTCATCACCGAGAAGTATCCCGATTATTGTCACTTCGGGGTTGTCGGATCATAACACATAATAGGTGACTATAGACTTGCAAGATAGGATCAAGAACACACATATATTCATGAAAACATAATAGGTTCAGATCTGAAATCATGGCACTCGGGCCCTAGTGACAAGCATTAAGCATAGCAAAGTCATAGCAACATCAATCTCAAAACATAGTGGATACTAGGGATCAACCCCTAACAAAACTAACTTGATTACATGGTAAATCTCATCCAACCCATCACCGTCCAGCAAGCCTACGACGGAATTACTCACGCACGACGGTGAGCATCATGAAATTGGTGATGGAGGATGGTTGATGATGACGACGGCGACGAATCCCCCTCTCCGGAGCCCTGAACGGACTCCAGATCAGCCCTCCCGAGAGAGATTAGGGCTTGGCGGCGGCTCCGTGTTGTAAAATGCGATGAAACTTTCTTCCTGATTTTTTTTCTCCCCGAACGTGAATATATGGAGTTGGAGTTGACGTCGGTGGAGGTCCAGGGGGCCCACGAGATAGGAGGTCGCGCCCTAGGGGGGGCACGCCCCCTATCTCATGGACAGCCTGTGGGCCCCCTGGTCTTCATTCTTTCGCCAAAAATTCTTATTAATTCCAAAAAGTGCCTCCATGGATTTCCAGGACATTCCGAGAACTTTTCTTTTCTACACATAAAACAACATCATGGCAGTTCTATTGAAAACATCGTCAGTCCGGGTTAGTTTCATTCAAATCATGCAAGTTAGAGTCCAAAACAAGGGCAAAAGTGTTTGGAAAAGTAGATACGTTGGAGACGTATCAACTCCCCCAAGCTTAAACCTTTGCTTGTCCTCAAGCAATTCAGTTGATAAACTGAAAGTGATGAAGAAAAACTTTTACAAACTATGTTTGCACTTGTTGTTGTAAACATGAAAAGCCAGCATTCAAGTTTCAGCAAATATTATGAACTAACCATACTCACAATAACACTTAGCTCTCACAATTACTCATATGAATAACATAATCAGCTAGCGAGACATAATAATAAAACTCGGATGACAACACTTTCTCAAAATAATTATAACATGATATAACAAAATGGTATCTCGCTAGCCCTTTCTGAGACCGCAAAACATAAATGCAGAGCACCTTTAAAGATCAAGGACTGACTAAACATTGTAATTCATGGTAAAAGAGATCCAGTCAAGTCATACCCAATATAAACCAATAATAATGAATGCAAATGATAGTGTGCTCTCCAGCGGGTGCTTTTAATAAGAAGGGTGATGACTCAACATAAAAGTAAATAGATAGGCCCTTCGCAAAGGGAAGCAGGGATTTGTAGAGGTGCCAGAGCTCGATTTTAAAATAGAGATTGAATAACATTTTGAGTGGCATACTTTTGCTGTCAACACAACAACTATGAGATGGTTGTATCTTCCATACTACATGCATTATAGGAAGTTCCCAAACAGAATGGTAAAGGTTTATACTCCCCCAACCACCAACAAGCATCAATCCATGGCTTGCTCGAAACAACGAGAGCCTCCAACATACAACAGCCCTGGGAGAGTTTTGTTTAATTATTTTGATTTGCTTTGATCTTTTTGGATCGTGGGACTGGGCATCCCGGTTACCGGCCCTTTCTCATGAATGAGGAGCGGAATCCACTCGTCTTGAGAATAACCCACCTAGCATGGAAGATATAGGCAGCCCTAGTTGTAACATGAGCTGCTCGAGCATACAAAACATAATTTCATTTGAAGGTTTGGAGTTTGGCACATACAAATTTACTTGGAACGGCAGGTAGATACCGCATATAGGTAGGTATAGTGGACTCATATGGAACAACTTTGGGGTTTAAGGAGTTTGGATGCACAAGCAGTATTCCCGCTTAGTACAGGTGAAGGCTAGCAAAAGACTGGGAAGCGACCAACTGAGAGAGTGACAATAGTCGTAAACATGCATTAAAATTAATTTACACCGAATACAAGCATGAGTAGGATATAATCCACCATGAACATAAATATCGTGAAGGCTATGTTGATTTGATTCAACTACATGCGTGAACATGTGCCAAGTTGAGTCACTCAATTCATTCAAAGGAGGATACCATCCCACTATACCACATCATAATCATTCTAATAGCATGTTGGCACGCAAGGTAAACCATTATAACTCATAGCGAATCAAGCATGGCACAAGCAACTATAATCTCTAAATGTCATTGCAAATATGTTTACTTCATAATAGCCGACTCAGAAACGATGAACTCATCATATTTACACAAACAAGAGAGGTCGAGTTCATACCAGTTTTTCTCATCCCAATAAGTCTATCATATATCATCATTATTGCCTTTCACTTCCACGACCGAATGATGTGTATAATAATAAGAGTGTACGTGCATTGGACTAAGCTGGAATCTGCAAGCATTCAACTCGAGAGAGAAGACAAGTAATATAGGCTCTAAGTAAAATAAACAATTATGCATATAAGAGCCACTAAGCATTTTCAAAATGGTCTTCTCGACCCCCAAAGGAAAGAAAACAAAACAAAACTATTTACACGGGAAAGCTCCCAACAAGTAAGAAGAAGAACTAGAAATCTTTTTGGGTTTTCATTTTAATTTCTACTACAAACATGGAAATTAAACTAACTAATTTTTTTTGGTTTTTCTTAAGTTTATCAAACACACAAGAAGAAAACTAGAAAAATAAATTTAAACTAGCATGGATAATACAATGAAAGAGTATGATCATCGACGACTAGTGTTTGAACATGAATGTAAAGTCGGTGAGAAATACGTACTCCCCCAAGCTTAGGCTTTTGGCCTAAGTTGGTCTAGTACCAAGGACCGCCTGGCTGATATCCATAAGTGAAACTGGGGTTGTACTGAGATGCAGAGGCAACAGCCTCCTGAGCAGCAGCATGTTGGCGAGTTGCCTCCATTCCCCTCTCGTATTCGGCCGCTTCTTCCCTGGTGATAACATATCTTCCTCTTGCCCGATAATCAAAAAGGTAGGGGGCAGGAAGAGTAACAGGGACGACGTTGCGTCTATCATAGATTAGTCAATAATGGAGGAATTGTTCATTCCTCTCAAGAAAATGATGATTAAACATAGCTTCTTTATCTAAATAAACAGGAGGTAAAATCATATCCCCCTCTCGTGGAGCTATATTAAGAAAATTAGCCACACGGGTTGCATAAATTCCTCCAAATAAATCCAACCTTCTACTATTATTCTGCAACCTACATGCAACTATTGCCCCCAAGTTATAACCTTTATAACCTGACACAGCACTCTTGAGGACACAAAGATCAGGGACACACATGTGACATACTTCGTCCTTACCGTTAATGCATCTACCAATAAAGAGAGCAAAATAATGTATAGCAGGAAAATGAATGCTCCCTATGGTAGCTTGTGTTATGTCCCTAGATTCTCCCACAGTAATACTAGCAAGAAAATCTCTAAATTCAGATTTGCGAGGATCATTGATATTACCCCACTGCGGGAGTTTGCAAGAAGTTGTGAAATCCTCTAAATCCATGGTATAAGATGTATCATAAATATCAAACATGACACTAGGAGTATTACGCTTACAGTTATATTGGAACCTCCGCACGAAGGAATCAGTCAATTGGTAGTATTGAGGACACTTATCTTGTAAGAAGTCCTCCAGCTCGGCATTACGCACATACGCGTCAAATTCCTCCTTGAAGCCTGCTTCGACCATAAAATGATCGGATGGACACTCACAAGCCCGTACATTTGCGTCCCTCGGCAATTCAACATCTTGCTCACGTATAGCAATCCTTGGCCCTTTCTTCGCCGAGGAACCACCTTGGTATAATCTTCTAAGCATAATTATTTTTTTGAAAATTTCTGAAATTTTAGTAACTTCAAAATAAAAGTGAATAAAACTAAACAAGATTGATAGCAACTACTCCTACAAGTGCCTAGAGCCCATATCATGCATTGGAATTGCTTGGGACCTCAAAAATTTAACATGCAAGCTCAAGAAAATGGTCACCTAAGCAGCAAAAATTTGCAATGATTAAAGCACTAGAACAAAAACTAATTGGACCAATGGAGGAGTCACATACCAAGCAACAATCTCCCAAAGCAGTTTTGTGAAGGGAGCTTTGAGCTAAGAGATCGAAAATCACAACAAAACGAGCTAGAACTCGTGCTTGAGCTGGATGGGGATTTTTTTGGGTAGAAGATGAAATGTGTGGGTGCTGGCATAAGTGGAGGGGGCCACCAGGGGCCCACGAGACAGGGGAGCACGCCCTGTAGGGGGGCGCCCTCCTCTCTCGTGGCCTAGTGCTTGCCCCTCCTGCAGTGTTTTCAGTGCCTAAAATCCTCAAATATTCCAGAAAAAATCATACTAAATTTGCAGGCCATTTGGAGCACTTTTATTTTTGGACTATTTTTTAATGCACGGATAATCCAGAAAACGGACGGATAAAACTACTTTTGCTTTATTTATTCTAAATAACAGAAAGTAAAAAGAGGGTACAGAAGGTTGTGCCTTCTAGTTTCATCCATCTCATGATCATCAAAATGAATCCACTAACAAGGTTGATCAAGTCTTGTTAACAAACTCATTCCGAATAACACGGAACCGGAGAAATTTGAATAACACTAAGTTACCTCAACGGGGATACGAAAATCCCCAACAATAAGAATATCATACTTTTTCTTGACAGTAGGAAGAGGAAATTCAAAACCTCCAAAAATGATAGTTGGAACTTTTTCAATAGAATTGATGCTATGAACTTGAGATTGTTTCCTCGGAAAGTGTACCGTATGCTCATTACCATAAACATGAAAAGTGACATTGCCTTTGTTGCAATCAATAACAGCCCCTGCAGTATTAAGAAAAGGTCTACCAAGGATAATAGACATACTATCGTCCTTGGGAATATCAAGAATAACAAAGTCCGTTAAGATAGTGACATTTGCAACCACAACAGGCACATCCTCACAAATACCGACAGGTATAACGGTTGATTTATCAGCCATTTGCAAAGATATTTCAGTAGGTGTCAACTTATTCAATTCTAGTCTACGATATAAAGACAGAGGCATAACACTAACACCGGCTCCAAGATCACATAAAGCAGTTCTAACATAATTTCTTTTAATGGAGCAAGGTATAGTTGGAACACCCGGATCTCCAAGTTTCTTTGGTATTCCACCCTTAAAAGTGTAATTAGCAAGCATGGTGGAAATTTCAGCTTCCGGTATCTTTCTTTTATTTGTGATGATATCCTTCATATACTTAACATAAGGATTTACTTTCAGCATATCAGGTAAGCGCATACGTAAGAAAATAGGTCTAATCATTTCAGCAAAGCACTCAAAATCCTCATCATCCTTTGACTTGGATGGTTTAGGAGGAAAGGGCATGGATTTCTGAACCCATGGTTCTCTTTCTTTACCGTGCTTCCTAGCAACAAAATATCTCTTATCATAACATTGATTCTTTGATTGTGGGTTATCAAGATCAACAGCAGGTTCAATCTCTACATCGTTGTTTTTGCTAGGTTGAGCATCAACATGAACATGATCATTAACATTATCACTAGGTTCATGTTCATCACCTGATTGAGTTTCAGCGTCAGAAATAGAAATATCATTGGGATTCTCAGGTGTGTCTACGACAGGTTCACTAGAAGCATGCAAAGTCCTATCGTCTTTCTTTTTCTTCTTCTTAGAAGAACTAGGTGCCTCCAAATTATTTCTCTGAGAATCTTGGTCGATTCTCTTAGAGCGGCCTTCAGGATACAAAGGTTCCTGAGTCATTCTACCAGTTCTAGTAGCCACTCTAACCGCAAAGTCATTTTTATTATTTAATTCATCAAGCAAATCATTTTGAGCTTTAAGTACTTGCTCAGCTTGAGTAGCAACATAGAAGCATATTTGCTAACGCGGTGAAGTTCATCTTTAACTCTAGCCAGATTATTGCTTACACGTCCTATCTCGAAAGCATTATTCTTTAACTCTCTACCAACATAAGCATTAAAACTTTCTTGTCTAGCCATAAAGTCATCAAATTCATCTAAGCATGGGCTATGAAATTTAGTAGAGGGCATTTCAACTTTATCATATCTATAGAGAAAATTTACCTTTACTACCTGTGTCGGGTTATCAAGACAATATGGTTCTTCAGGCGGTATATTAAGACCATGTATTTCTTCAATAGGTGGTAAATTCTTAACATCTTCAGCTTTAATACCTTTTTCTTTCATTGATTTCTTTGCCTCTTGCATATCTTCAGGACTGAGAAATAAAACACCTCTCTTATACTGAGTATGTTCAGGAATAGGCTCAGGAGTTGGCTCAATTGGTTCAGGAATTACTTCAGGAATTGTCTCGGGAAGAGTCCAATTATTTTCATTAGTCAACATATTATTTAATAATATTTCAGCTTCGTCGACTATTGTTTCCCTGAAAACACAACCAACACAACTATCCAAGTATTCCTTGGAAGCATCGGTTAGTCCATTGTAAAAGATATAAAGTATTTCATTTTTCTTAAGAGGATGATCAGGCAAAGCATTAAGTAACCGGAGAAGCATCCCCCAAGCTTGTGGGAGACTCTCTTCTTTGATTTGCACAAAATTATATATTTCCCGCAAGGCAGCTTGTTTCTTATGAGTAGGGAAATATTTAGCAGAGAAGTAATAAATCATATCCTGGGGACTACGCACACAACCAGGAGCAAGAGAATTATACCAAGTCTTAGCATCACCCTTTAATGAGAACGGAAATATCTTAAGGATATATAAATACCAAGACTTCTCATCATTAGTAAGCAGGGTGGCTATATCATTCAACTTGGTAAGATGTGCCACAACAGTTTCAGATTCAAGGCCATAAAAAGGATCAGAATCAACTAAAGTAATGATCTCAGGATCAACAGAGAATTCATAATCCTTATCGGTAACATAGATAGGTGAAGTAGCAAAAGCAGGATTGGGTTTCATTCTAGCATTAAGAGACTGCTGCTTCCATTTAGCTAATAATTTCTTAAGATCATTTCTATCATTGCAAGCAAAATTTTCCCTAGCATCTTCTTAATTCATAAAATAACCCTTAGGAACAACAGGTAATACATAATCATTGGGGGAACCTTCATCATCACTATCCTCAATAATAGGTTCTTCAATATTTTCATTCCCCCTAACTCTAGCAAGTTGTTCATCAAGAAATTCACCTAATGGCAAAGTAGTATCACGCACAGAAGTAGTTTCATCATGCATAGCAGAAGTGGCATCATCAATAACATGCGACATATCAGAATTCATAGTAGTAGTAGGTTTAGGTGTCGCAAGCCTACTAATAACGGAAGGAGAATCTAGTGTAGAGCTAGATGGCAGTTCCTTACCTCCCCTCGTAGTTGAGGGCAAAATCTTGGTTTTAGCGTCTTTCAAGTTCTTCATAGTGATCAACAGATATAAATCCCAAGTGACTCAGAGAATAGAGCTATGCTCCCCGGCAACGGTGCCAGAAATTAGTCTTGATAACCCACAAGTGCAGGGGATCGCAACAGCTTTCGAGGGTAAAGTATTCAACCCAAATTTATTGATTCGACACAATGGGAGCCAAAGAATATTCTTGAGTATTAGCAGTTGAGTTGTCAATTCAACCACACCTGGATAACTTAGTATCTGCAGCAAAGTGTTTAGTAGCAAAAGTGGTATAATAATAATAGTAATGGTAGCAAAAGTAAAGATAAATGTTTTTGGGTTTTTGTAGTAGTTGTAACAGTAGCAACGGAAAAGTAAATAAGCGAAGAACAATATGTGAAAAGCTCGTAGGCAATGGATCAGTGATGGATAATTATGCCGGATGCGATTCCTCATGCAATATTTATAACATAGGGTGACACAGAACTAGCTCCAATTCATCAATGTAATGTAGGCATGTATTCCGTAAATAGTCATACGTGCTTATGGAAAAGAACTTGCATGACATCTTTTGTCCTACCCTCCCGTTGCAGTGGGGTCCTTACGGAAACAAAGGGATACTAAGGCCTCCTTTTAATAGAGAACCGGAACAAAGAATTAGCACATAGTGAATACATGAACTCCTCAAACTACGGTCATCACCGAGAAGTATCCCGATTATTGTCACTTCGGGGTTGTTGGATCATAACACATAATAGGTGACTATAGACTTGCAAGATAGGATCAAGAACACACATATATTCATGAAAACATAATAGGTTCATATCTGAAATCATGGCACTCGGGCTCTAGTGGCAAGCATTAAGCATAGCAAAGTCATAACAACATCAATCTCAGAACATAGTGGATACTAGGGATCAAACCCTAACAAAACTAACTTGATTACATGGTAAATCTCATCCAACCCATCACCGTCCAGCAAGCCTATGATGGAATTACTCACACACGGCGGTGAGCATCATGAAATTGGTGATGGAGGATGGTTGATGCTGACGACAGCGACGAATCCCCCTCTCCGGAGCCCCGAACGGACTCCAGATCAGCCCTCCCGAGAGAGATTAGGGCTGGTGGCGGCTCCATGTCGTAAAACATGATGAAACTTTCTCCCTGATTTTTTTCTCCCCGAACGTGAATATATGGAGTTGGAGTTGACATCGGTGGAGGTCCAGGGGGCCCACAAGATAGGAGGCCGCGCCCTAGGGGGGCGCCCCCCTGTCTCGTGGATAGCCCGTGGGCCCCCTGTTCTTGATTCTTTCGCCAAAAATTCTTATTAATTCCTAAAAGTGCCTCCGTGGATTTCAGGACATTCCGAGAACTTTTCTTTTCTACACATAAAACAACATCATGGCAGTTCTGCTAAAAACAGCGTCAGTCTGGGTTAGTTTCATTCAAATCATGCAAGTTAGAGTCCAAAACAAGGGCGAAAGTGTTTGGAAAAGTAGATACGTTGGAGACGTATCAGCAAGCTAAATGCCGAACACAAGGGGAGGGAGCTGCCAAGTGAAGACGAGGACGAACCTAGCCAGCCGAACACTGGGGGACAGAAAAAATTTCCACCAGAGGTCAAAACAGTGAACATGATTTATGCCACCCACATACCAAAGAGGAAGCACAAACGTGCACTCCGAGACGTATACACTGTGGAACCAGTCGCCCCCAAATTCAATCCATGGTTGGCCTGCCCGATCACCTTCGATCTCAGGGATCATCCGACTAGTATCCGGCATGGAGGTTCGGCCGCCTTGGTGCTCGACCCAATAATTGACGGATACCATCTCACCCGAATCCTCATGGACGGCGGCAGTAGTCTTAATCTGATATATCAGGACACTGTCTGCAAGATGGGTATAGACCAGTCGAGAATCAACCAAAGTAGTACTGCCTTTAAAGGAGTAATACCAGGCGTAGAGGCCCACTGCACGGGCTCTTTGACGTTAGAGGTTGTATTCGGTTCTCCCGACAACTTTCGAAGCGAAGAACTAATCTTTGACATCGCCCCGTTCCGGAGCGGCTATCATGCACTACTCGGAAGAACAGCCTTCGCTCGTTTCAACGCAGTACCACATTACGCTTATCTTACACTTAAGATGCCCAGTCCATGCGGCGTCATCACTATCAGCGGAAACACAGAGCGTTCTCTTCGCGCGGAAGACTACGTGGCGGCTCTAGCAGCCGAACCACTGAACAACCTCTCCGACCCGAGTAACTGATCGGTCCTCGAGACCTCGGACACGGCTAGATGTGTCCGGCGCACCACTAGTTTTGCAGCCCTGATAAGCCTGAGCTTAATTAATGGTTACGCCCCATATGTGGTGCTAGGGGCTGCCCGCAGAAGGCCCATAGTTCGGCCCGAATGTATTTACACTCAACATATCAAATTTTCACGGTTCATTAAGATTGACCAACTTTACGCATGATCACACCAGATTCTTTCACCTGGTTTTTTCTTTCTTTTTACAGATGACCATCATGCTATACCCTTCCAGGATATGGCACAACGGAGATAAAGGCGCAGACGTGCAGCAGGGCCCCGTTCTAAGGTTTCTTTTTAGATTAAGACCCTATGTAAACCTTTTTTATTGTCCCTTGTTGCCTCACACCCTCCTGACACTTAAAATAACCAAGAGGGAATACCGGTGTTATTGGCAAGCTTATGATTCGCCGATCTGAAATAGACGTCACAAGGGCAGCAACCAATGAGTTTTTGGGATTTATGCCCTCACCACAGCCGCTCTTTCATCACGCCGGATTAATGCACGTACCCGGAAATTTAGGGATCACTATCGAGGGCGGTACTCAGCCCAGTATATGTTGCAAAGTCCAAATACCTTCGGGAGTGTTCGGCGTCGCGAGTTTGGCCTTATATGCATCAGCTCCGAATCATGTCTTTGGTCAATAGTTGGGTTTGCCCGGCTCCTGTGTTTTGCTACCTTACGTTCCACTCTATCGGCTAAGGTGGTACTAGGAGAACTACTGCGATTGTGCCCTGGTTCATCTGGATGAGCACCTCAGTAGAGAAAGTCGAAAACTGACTGTCATGATAAAGCGAGAGACCGGTCAACCACTCGATGACTCAGCAGACTCTTCGAGATTCCTCCGCATTAATGAAGGACTGGTTTCCCGGTCATGTATGTACGTGCACCATATTCGGATGAGCATGGACATACCAGGGGCTATATAGTAGCCCCACCGTCAAACTCCTATGGCTAAGTGAAAGTGTTAAAGCTATATAGTCTGATTGCCTCGTTCACCGCGCTACCACCTCCTTAACGGACCAAAATGTTGGATCAAGTGTGATTACGCGCTTTGCCGAACACCCCCGCATTATATGCGAGGGGGCTGAAGCCGACGACTGCAAATTTTCAGGTTATATGCCTATATACATAAGAGGCCACACAGGAGGCATTACCATAGTTTACGGGCAAAAGTATAAATATAGCCTTCATTACCAAAAACATTGTTTTACAATCTAGATACGTGTCATTCGAACATGGTATTATTTGAGCACTGAGCCTCTATTAAACGGGCACCTTCTAAGACTTATTCAAAATAGTGCTCAGGCGAGTCCTGGCCCCCGGGTGGACCCCTGGTTGCAATATCGGTGGCCTCCATCTTCGCCCAATATGTCTTAACATGGGCAAGAGCCATCCGCGCACCCTCTATGCACACCGACCTCTTGACAGCGTCGATATGCGGCACTACACGAATAAATCGTTGCACCAAATCAAAATAACTATCCAGACTTGGTTCCTTCGGCCACAGGTGATCCACGACAGTCTTCATGGCAAGCCCGGATAACCTATGGAGCTCGGCCCACTCGACCATTTGCTCATTCAACAGCAGCGGACGCCTTGGAGGACTGAACTGCGACCAGAACAATCTTTCCACCTCATGATCTTCTCGATCCTTGAAATACTGCGTCGCGTCAGTAGCACTCTTTGCCAAATCCAAGTACGCGTCTGAAGAACTCCACAATTGGTCAAGAGGGGCATACTTTGGACCGCCGAATTTCGTTTGCAATAAAAACGGCTTCCCAGCCGCGATATCACCGGCTTGCCGAAGCTCCTCCCGAGCCGCTTTGATCTCAGAGCGAGTTTCCTTTGCTGCTTGTAAGGCCTTCTCTAGGTCAGCGGTTTTTGTTTGGTTTTCCCTTTCGAGAAGTTCATATCGGCTTGCGGCATTTTGTAGCTCAAGAGCCATGGTGGCTATTTTATCCTCACTTTGGCGATGAGCAGCCCGTTCGGCTTTTAATTCTTCAGCTGCCTTCACGGCAGCCGCATCGCTTCTCCTGGCTTGCTCCTTGGCTTGGGCAAGCTCCACCCGAAGGGTCTCCACGGCGGCAGCTCCATCTACAGTCAAAGCATATCATAAATTCAAGTATTATGCTCTTATTAATACTTGCTGACCACCCAAATATACATACCCTGTGCCTCGTCAAGCCGCTTGTTCAGGAGCATGATGTCCGCATCTGCCACGTCAAGTTGTCGCCTCAATTCGGCAAATTCAGCAGTCCAGTCAGCCGCTAGATCTGCAGTCGTGTGCGTACAAAATCAGTGCTATCACTACCTGAGACTATGATCCTCTGGTCGCCTCGTCCAGATGGCAACCAGAGTCTCAGGGGCTACTATCTATACAGAGCACACCTTGCGTGTACGGTACAATAAAAAATATATATCACTTTGCGTACCTCAAAGCCTCTTAGCAGGCTCGTAAAAGCTTCATTCAACCCGCTTTTTGTAGAGGAAATCCTCTCTACCACCGTACCCGTTAAGGTACGATGTGCCTCTAAGATATCCGCTTGCTGCATAAGACCCATCAATGTGTCCGGTTGTACACCGGGCGATCCCGGGCATTTTCTATTGGTCTCCCTAGGAGCCGAGAACCCCAGACTTCGGGCGGCCGAAGAATTACCTTCTGGCCTTTGCGGATCGGGCGAGACCCTCCGGGACGACACCTCAAGGTTGTCCGCTTCATGAAGCGGGGAAGTGGGAGGAGGCGTTTCGCTCTCCATCATCTCTGGAAGAAGATCCCCCGAGGACAAACATTGTTGAGAAGGGCTATGAGCCGGACTGCAAAACATATGTCTCGGTTGTTATTTCCAGAAAAAAAGGGGCATGCTTACTAAAGTACCTTTGTTCACTTACGGCTCGGTCGACGGCTGGCCCCCTTGTGGGCGTTGTGCGGTAAGGTTGCCCTCCGAGGCAGGGCCCCCTGATGCAGGTTTCTTCCCTCGTTTGGAGACCTCTGCTTCCAAATCTTTAGGGGCGCTCCTTTTCTTCCTGTGGGGAGAGGGGATGCTAGAATCTCCTCCCCGTTCACCCTCCGACACGGAGGTACTAATTTCCCCGGTTAGGATGCGTAACGTACCTCCAGTATGAAGTCCACTCTTGGCTTCCCCATTCCTCTCCTTGTCCTCCCCTGATGGCACTTGATAAGGTGCGCAAGCCAGCATCCTGGTTAGTACAGGATCCCGGCGAGTCTTCGGGAAGAGGGGCCGAACACCTGATCCTCTCCGCCGTTCTTATCAGTCATGGTCGAGGGTGGTTATTCAGAATAATGTTGTGACGAATATAATGACAACATGTTCGGTCGCGGAATTACTTACTTGGGTATCTGAATGGTTGCAGTTGAGACCCACATCCTCTGTTGTGTCTGGACAGTTTATTCGTGATCCGAAGATTAATCGATACATCCCTTCGAGCGCCACGCCGAAGAAGTGCTAAATGGTTGGTGGTCCTTCCGGGTTGAACTCCCACATGCGGAGAGATCGATGTTGGCATGGCAGGACCCGACGAACTAGCATTACTTGAATTACTTTGATGAGACTAATATCCCTCTTGAGGAGATCTCGGATGCGGCTTTGCAATGTCAGCACATCATTAACCGGTCCCCAGTCCAACCCCTTGTTGACCCATGATGCAAGTTGTGGAAGAGGGGCAGAACGAAAGGCCGCGGCGGCTGCCCACTTTGTACCTCGGGGTGATGTGATATAAAACCACTCCCGTTGCCATAGGCCGGACACCTCCGGGAAGGAACCCTTTGGCCATAAGGCGTCGGCACCTTTGCTTATTATAGCGCCTCCTCACTCCGCGTGTCGCCCGTCAATTATCTTCGGCTTCACATTGAAGCTTTTGAGCCATAAGCCGAAGTGTGGGGTAATGCGGAGGAAGGCCTCATACAGAACGACAAACAAGGAGATGTGAAGGAAGGAATCGGGAGCTAGATCATGAAAATCTAGCCCGTAATAAAACATGAGCCCTCTAACAAAGGGATGAAGACCGAAGCCTAGCCCTCGGATGATGTGGGAGATGAATACAATGCTCTCGTTGGGTTTGGGAGTAGGAATAACCTGCCCTTGGGCAGGAAGCCTGTGAAGGATTTTGGCGGTCAGATACCTAGCCTCCCTAAGCTTCTTGATATCCTCCTCTATGACAGAAGAGGCCATCCACTGGCCTTGAGGGTTGGATCCGGACATGATTGAAGATCCGGAGCGCATGGACTGAAACTTGGGTGTTGGAACTCGAGGTAGGAGAAGGGAGGGATCAGGCGTGGAAAGAAAAGGGCAGGTCTTGGCCTCTTTATAAAGAGGATGAATGTCAAGCATCCTCCGTGCCGCTGTTTGGAACTTTCCTAAACCGAGGAGTCATACTAACGGCACGGTTGGGTTACCCACGCCCGTATTGATGAGAATCTCATGATAAGGGGGATACAATCTCTGCTTCACAAGACATGCCAATAAAACGGCCTCGCAAGATGTGCAGTAGCAGGTTGGGAAAACGGTTCGTACAATGACCAGACCGCGGCGTGATGTCACACTATGGAAAGGTTGTCAGCAGATTAGACTTGTGGAATATTGTGCTCTCTATGGTGGTATGTGGAATTTGTTTTGCAGAGCCGGACATGATCCTTGTGTTCAAGATCTTCTTTGGAGTATTCAGAGAAGGAACCCGCCTTGCAATGCCGAAGAGAATCTGCATTCCAGACTCATCATCGTTGAAGCCTGGTTTAGGGGCTACTGAGGGAGTCCTGGATTAGGGGGTCCTCGGATGGCCGGACTATATACTTATGCCGGACTGTTGGACTATGAAGATACAAGGTTGAAGACTTTGTCCCATGTCTGGGTGGGACTCTCCTTTGCGTGGAAGGCAAGCTTGGCAATTTGGATATGTAGATTCCCTTCTCTGTAACCGACTCTGTGTAACCCTAGCCCTCTCCGGTGTCTATATAAACTGGAGGGTTTAGTCCGTAGGACAACAACAATCATAATCATAGGCTAGCTTCTAGGGTTTAGCCTCTACGATCTCGTGGTAGATCAACTCTTGTAATACTCATATCATCAAGATCAATCAAGCAGGAAGTAGGGTATTAGCTCCATCGAGAGGGCCCAAACCTGGGTGAACATTGTGTCCCCCTCCTCCTCTTACCATTAGCCTTAGACGCACAGTTCGGGACCCCCTACCCGAGATCCACCGGTTTTGACACCGACAACCACCTCATGCTGTGACCCTTAAACTATGCTATTAGGGAGACATTGCACACATATTTATTTAGCGGGACATTGCTCAAAATGATTATGATGATGACTATTGAGGTTTTTGTATCCTGGAGCAGGTGCCTCCAACTATCCCTAGCCCTCGCCTTATAAAGGGGATGAGGGCTATTTTCCCCCTCGTTACTAGAGAATGATGATGATGACTACTGACGTTTGTGTGTCCTAGAGCAGGTGCCTGTAACTATCCCTAGCCCTCGCCTTATAAAGGGGATGAGGGCTAGGGTTTACATGAACTGACAAGGGCACACTACAAGAAATACGTCAACTTGCAACCATCACTATTGGTCACTGAATGGTCATTGTTTTCCATTTGCGACCTTTTTTTGATCAAAAACAGATGGTCAAAAGCTGGCCATCAAGAACTGAAATTAACGACCTTCTTCGGGATAAGGTCGTTGAAGGCAACACCAAAACAAAAGGCCATGGATCCTATGACCTTCTGTTTTGGTCATTGGTTGTTTGTACAGGCCACGTCAGATCCAACGTGGCAAAATTGCGACCAAATGAAAAGGTCGTTGATAAGAATCAGCCCGGTCCAGTTCAGTGTTTTACACGGGCCGAGCCCAACAATTCAGCCTTTCTATTTTTTCCTGTAAGTTTTTGGTCGATTTCATGGGCCTAGCCCAACATTATAGCCTTTTATTTTTGGGTTGTGGCCTTTTTGTCTCAACAATTTCAACTTTTTTATGTATAATGGGTTCACTAGTCAAGTGGGTCCGCATTGTCAGGTAATGGGTCCTAGCTGTCAGGGCCATATTCTTCAAATTTTTTAATTTAACATAAATAAAGACCTAGTATTTAAATTGGCACATAGAAAGTACACGAAATACTTCAAATATTATCAATCATCAAAATGCTACATCATATAACACACATACAAATGTGATCAGCATCAAGATTACAATTAGATAACAAGCTCTACAAGTGTATAATCACATGAGCTAAGTTGTGCTACATCATATTACTCTCAGGATTAGCTCCAATGAGCTAGAACTATGCTTCCTCCGACTTCTTTGTCCTGATACTCGCAAAGAAACATGAAAGGCTAGCATTTGCACGTTATAGAACAAAATGGTTAGAAACAAAATAAAAGCATATCTAACAGTAGATACAAAAATAATGAAGGCCATTCTGTGTGCATATATACCAGTAGAACACATAAACACATCCATCAAAATCTTGTTTCAGAACATTGGCATCAAATCAACAAAAACACTGAATTAACATGCACAAAAGGAAAGAGCTAATACAGGGCAGGTATATGGGTATCAAAACTAACAAGAAAGGAACGACAATCTATTTTAAGTATTTCAGGTTTGAGGCATTTTCGATACTACAATCAATATATAACAACCAACATTTCAATCCACGGACACCACATGACAGAAAAGGTACTAAGGCACTTGCTACATAGAACCAAAGCAAGGTACATAGCACGTGCATGCCAACAATAAATTGGTACCAAATCCATAAATCATCGTCTAAAATGAAGTTAATGAGAAATTTTAGAATCAATTTAACAATTGATAGTAATGTTTGCATTGGACACATCAAGAACTAAAATTATACAGTACATCCAGAACTAAATAATAGTGCAGCAAATTAGCTCTTAGCATGAAGGAACATCACCAAATTAAACAAGATGGTTGTTCAAGTTTCTATACAAGTATTCATGATTACAGTTTGTTATCATCATCCAAATTCTCCAACATGTACAAAATTAATTAATACATCTGAATGTGCTACCACTGAAGCAAACATGAGGCCATGAAGCATCAGGCCAGCCATGATTTACATATTTACCAATGAGCAAACATGATACATGCATCAAGCATTAGGCCATGAAGCATCTGTCACATATTTGTTCAACAAGACGAGTACATACCTGACTTTGGGTCGATGCGATGGATGGGGCTGCAGTTGAACATCTGGTCCAGGGATGATCCTGCTAATCCAAATCGAACAAACAAATTCATTGGGAGGGGATTGGAGAGACAAGGAAGAAATGAAGGAAACACATACATGTCTATATATAAGCAGCAGAAGCAAGTAATATAAATATATCCTCTTTCTTCCTCTACAACACTAACTAGTGCAACATCAATGATTATACACAAGGAGCAGCAGCAGCAAGCCGATAAAGAAAGCTCAAGATTTGTGTCTTTTGCCAGTTTTAGCACACTAGTACATGCGTTAAAATGGAAGCGTCGCTGCTGGGTTATATTAATAAATAATCCAAGTGTTGCAACAGCCAACAAAATAGAAAAAATCTATACACGCGCACATAATTAATCAATGGTTCCGTCACCATTGTTGCCAAAAAGAAAAATTCATCCACTGGTCCCCAGTGTCGGTGCAGTCCAATGCATGGCGCCGATGGCTGCATACGAGGAGATCGAAGCAGTGAGCGAGGGGACGGGGCCACAGTCCAAATCCGCATGAAAAAGAGACATGTTGTATAATGGTTGTGGAGCAACAATAATTATGAAAATATTTTGCTTAAGTGCATGAAGGACTAGTAATCAATATCATAACTGAGATGAAACTAAATAATAATGGTCTTTGAAATACTATGCAGATGATATTGGTCACATGCACACCAAATCATTCAAAAAACTAACTGCAATTCTCATCAGCTGATCAGCAAGCAGTGCATCAACAAAATATGGAGCAACAAGCACAACATGACAACAACAGTTTGATAGATTTGATTAAACATGTATAAAGTAGCAACACGCATCGACAATGATATGAGGACCGAATCAAGGTACAAGACGGCAAGCATGCAGCCCGGACCTAATGCTCTCGGCATCCCGACAAGGGAAGCACGCGTCTCAAGACCAGTTGCATTTCCTAATATAACCGGTGAACCACAATAGCAAGTGCAATTAATGGCTAGTGTTGGCAGTACTGAATGTACCACAACGGCAAGCATTACAGAGTACTACTATGTAATTGATATGCAAAAGAAGATACATCTCCCATGTTCAACAACCAGGTTCGACCATGAAGTTTCTACTACTCCTACATCAGTAAGCTGATCATTTAAGATGTTAATGTTTACTTGTTAAGTACAATTATTGTTACTCTAAGATTTTAGCTAAGCAAATATACCAATAAGAAGAGACACTTCGCCACCAATATTTTGGGACATCTGTAGAATTCGTACCTCATAAACATGCATGAAATGTCTATCTCAAAGAAGTATACATACTAATCATGTTTAATTAGGCCAGCAGCACAAAACAACCAATTATATTGCCTTACAAGAAGTACTAGCAGGAAAAACCTCTAATAACCAGGTATACAACTAATTGTGTCATAGCAACAGAACTAAGAAGATGATCAGAGTGAAGAAGGTAGCCCCAAGAGTTCACCGGAGTTCACCAGAGATTTGGGGTGCACAGGGAAGGAGCCAAGGAGGTAGTCAAACTGTTGAAGTCAATGGCCAACCTAGCCTACTACCACGCATGAGGCCACAACCAGCCCAGCAGCACCACCACCGCTGGAGCCCTCACCAACGTCCAAGCTTCATCGAGCTCCCTGCAAATTGCGTTCAGCGTCAAAGCATCAATAGTTGGAGTTGCAAAGTGAATATCTTAGGGGAAGCTACAATTGGCAGATACACAGGCAGGGCAGGGTTTAAATAGCCAAGTCATGTTTAAAAGAGTTGACTGAATGAGTACAATTAGCATGTAACCTAGAAAACATATAGCTAGTATCTATCTATCAACACATGTCATCACATAGAATCCCAACTTCATGATTCAGAAGCACGAGCAATGGCTACAGACCACAGAGGGCTAGTTCTCTTCTCTGAAGGAAAACGGATGACAAATAGTGCATAACCATGATATATAAGACCTTATGAAGATAGTATGCCCACAAGACTTGATGCTTCGGAAGCAAGAAGGTTGCATGCTTCTTTATTAGATTCAAGGCACTCAAGTAGGTAGTTTGAAAGCATTAAACACGCGATGTCTTGAAGCTTCAATGGAGCTTACTAACCTCCATCTATGTTTACAATTATTATATCAGAATCACATTAGTACATGGTGCAGACTACATGTGTATGTATGGAATTACACTGCCTTTGATATCATACAGATGAACATCGTCTGACATTATGTTCACGGATAAGTTACTCATTAGATTCATCTCGTCCACCAATATGATAAAAGTGAAAAAGGTTTCGCATTATGAGATGTAGTTGTTTTTACCAGCCATCCATCTGATGATGCCAATTGTGCCCCTAGTGCTGCAAGGTTAAGCATTTCAACTGTGTACTGTCTTGAGTACACGTTTTGTAACCACAGCCCCCCCAAAAAATTTGCAAGTCATCGACTCATGATCAAGCATACTAAATGGGTTTTTCAAACCCACCCTGGCTTTCCCCGATATGAACTTACTAGTTAACGCAAAGCTATCGGCATAAGATTCTGAGAAAAGGCCACTCCGAGCCATCCAATTCATAAACAATACACCATAGCTACGTAATGATTCCTACTGAGATTCCGTTTCAGTTGAGCCTAAAATAGTCTGACAGTCCAAGCGCACATGTTTGGCTTGGCGCATATCTATACTCTAGATAGCAAATCGTATATGCAGAGGCGCCATAGAACTGCACTTTATCTACGGGGTGGCGACAGGGGACACAACAACAATGCGCACGCAGTGGCAGTTGGGACGCACCTCGATGCCGGCGAAGCCAAAGAGCACGCGGAAATTGGTGATGGCAATGGCCATCTCCAGCTTGGTTGGCGTCCCGGTACATGGCTGGGTGCATGGCATGCAGCAGCTCCGCCAGGCCCTTGTCTAGGTGCGCCTGGATCGACAGCGGCTTGGCCAGCAACAGCACCTGCAGAAAAATCACGCGCCAAGGATGCGGGCATGTAACAGAGTCAGCCTCACGAACAAGTCATGTTTGAGGAACAGAACGGGCAAGCGAGCAGAGGAAAGGAAGTGGCACCTTGACGAGGAACAGGAGGTCGTCGGCCCAGCGCGCGGCGACGGCTGGATGATACGTCTCGAATGTATCTATAATTTTTGATTGTTCCATGCTATTATATTATCAGTTTTGGATGTTTAACAAGCATTTATATGCTATTTTGTATTATTTTTGGGACTAACCTATTAACCGAGGGCCTAGTGTCAGTTTCTGTTTTTTTTGCCTATTTTAGAGTTTCACAGAAAAGGAATACCAAATGGAGTCCAAGCGGAATGAAACCTTCGCGATGATCTTTCTTGGACCGAAAGGAAACCAGAAGACTTGGAGATGAAGTCGGAGACGCAATGAGGCGGCCACGGGGCAGGAGGGTGTGCCCAGGGGGTAGGGCGTGCCCCCTACCTCGTGGGCTCCTCGTAGCTCCCTCGCCTAGTTCCTTCGCCCATATATACTCGTATACCCTGAAAACATCCAGGGGAGCCACGAAACCACTTTTCCACTGCCGCAACCTTCTGTACCCATGAGATCCCATCTAGGGGCCTTTTCCGGCGTCCTGCCGAAGGGGGATTCAATCACGGAGGGCTTCTACATCAACAACATTACCTCTCCAATTAAGCGTGAGTAGTTTACCACAGACCTTCGGGTCCATAGATATTAGCTAGATGGCTTCTTCTCTCTCTTTGATTCTCAATACCATGTTCTCCTCGATGTTCTTGTAGATCTATTCGATGTAATATTCTTTTACGGTGTGTTTGCCGAGATCTGATGAATTGTGGACTTATGGTCAGATTATCTATGAATATCATCTGGTTCTTCTCTAAATTCTTATATGCATGATTTGATATCTTGGCAAGTCTCTTAAAATTATCGGTTTAGTTTGGCCTACTAGATTGATCTTTCTTGCAATGGGGGAAGTGCTTAGCTTTGGGTTCAATCTTGCGGTGTCCTTTCCCAATGACAGTAGGGGCAGCAAGGCACGTATTGTATTGTTGCCATCGAGGATAAAAAGATGGGGTTTTCATCATATTGTTTGAGTTAATTCCTCTACATCATGTCATCTTGCTTAATGCGTTACTCCGTTCTTTATGAACTTAATACTCTAGATGCGTGTTGGATAGCGGTCGCTGTGTGGAGTAATAGTAGTAGATGCAGGCATGAGTCGGTCTACTTGACACGGACGTGATGTCTATGTTCATGATCATTGCCTTAGATATCGTCATAACTATGCACTTTTCTATCAATTGCTCGGCAGTAATTTGTTCACCCACTATAATATTTGCTATCTTGAGAGAAGCCACTAGTGAAACCTATGGCCCCCGGGTCTCCTTTCCATTATACTGAATCTCGTTTACATCTTGCTAGTTTCTGATCTACTATTTTGCAATATTTTACTTTCCATTCTATAAACTAAAAATATTTACTTTATCGTTCATCTATCTCTATCAGATCTCACTTTTGCAAGTGACCGTGAAGGGATTAACAACCCCTTTATTGAGTTGAGTGCAAGTTGTTGATTGTTTGTGCAGGTACTCGGTGACTTGTGCGTTGTCTCCTACTGAGGGAAATACTTTTGCTACTTTGCTGCATCACCATTTCCTCTTCAAGGGAAAACCAACGCAAGCTCAAGAGGTATCAAGAAGGATTTTTGTCACCGTTGCCGGGGAGATCTACGTCAAGTCAAGCCATACCAATTACCCATCATAAACTCTCCTCTCTTGCATTACATTATTCGCTATCCGCCTCTCATTTTCCTCTCCCCCACCTCTAAAAATATTTTCCTTTTCTTCACCTTCTTCCCGTATGTCTATTTGTTTGTGTTTCCACGTGCCTTATATTTGCTTGCATCTTTGCCTGCTAAAAATTTGTTGGTATGGATCCACTTAAAGTATTCTACTTGGATCATCTTCGATCCTTATGCGCTCTTGTTGAAACCCCCACTAGCCTAGTTGATGGGAAATCTTTAGATGAGCATGCTCATTCTGTGTGTCATCGTGTGGCTCAAAAAGGGGGACTCTTATGGAATCAAATAAATAGTTTGCTATGCTATGCTTGGAATCTTTGTGAAATTTATGATTTTACTTGTTGCTCGGAACACCCTAAAAACACCTTACTTACTTATGTGAGTTTAACGATAATGAAATCCTATCTTCTTATGCCAAAGGTGTTTATAGTTACTATGATATCGAACAAATTGAAGAATTTGTTGCTTTTAAGGGTGCCTATGAAGTTGCTTCTTTGATTGAAAGGCATGATATTACTCTCTACAAATCTAAAAAAGAATTTATTGAGAGAAGGAACATTTCTTTGGAGGAAAATAATGATATGCATGAATCTATAGATAATTATGATTCCGATGATTTGATTGAAATATCCCTTGATGAACATGACACTTGCTATTCTTGTGGCCATGATGCCAATATTTATGGAGATGAATTTGCTATAGTCCCGTATGTTAAACATGAGATTGTTGCTATTGCACTCATACTTGATAGTTCCTTCGATAAAAGTCATGATTGCAATGATGTTATTATAAATTCCATTAATGTCAATTGTGCTAATAATATGCAAAACCTTAAGCTTGGGGATGCTAGTTTTGCTATGTCCACTACTTGTTGCAATGATCATGATTGGGGTGATTCTTCCTATGATATTGAAAAATTATTTAAGCCCGATGATGAATATGAGACTGATAATAATGTTTGCAATAATATTAAAAGTGGGTTTGGAAGAGTGTCAACTTTAGATCACACATATCTGGAGAATGTTCAATCTTATGAATTTTTTGATAAAAGTGGGTTTGGAGAGGTCATGACTTTAGCTAATGTTGATCCCACTATTTTGGAAGAGTGACGACTTTGCATGCATGTGGATCGTGTTGAGAATATGTTTTGTGATAGCTATATTGTTGAATTTGCTTATGATCCTACATGTAATTATTATGAGAAAGGAAAATATGCTCGTAGAAATTTTCATGTTTCTAAATTACCTCTCTTCATGTTGAGATTGCTACCATTTACGCATCAAATCTATTCATTTTGTATCAGTGATGTGGATGAGTATTTCCCGCCTAATTTTCTTGCCATCAACATGGAGCTTGGAACATGTAGCGCTCAAATGCTATTTTTTGGCCGATGGACGTTCGGGAGATCTTGAAACGTACGTCCCCGCTTAATCGGCATGACTTTTTTTTGTTCCGTTCCTGGAGAAGAGCGTTGCTTCATGGTAAAGAGCGTGTACCACCTAACAACAAGTACGACGACACAATTTGCTGGCGATATGTCCAACAGTAACCCTAAAGGAGACCGACTTATATGACTTTGTATTTGGAACTCATCGGTTCCATAGATGGTGAAGATCACAGCATGAAAAGCATCAATGGGAGCCTTGTCTACTAATCAGTGCAATGTTTACAAGCATTTGGCGAAGCCAGATAGACATGTGTCCACTATGTGGGGTTGAAATAGAAGGAAGCTTTCATGCCTTGGTAAACAGAGGGCATGATTTTATGGGAACTCATGAGAGTAGTGTGGTTGCTTCCTGCCAATAATTTGCTGATTGATATGAGTAAGGAATGGTCACTAAATGTTCTAGCAGTGTGAAGAGAATGTCCATAATTTGACAATTATGCTTATCTAGCGCATCAGGCAGCTTCACTCAGATATGGACCATGGAAAAGAAGTACCTTCCCCCTGAAACACCTGTCGAGTTCTTGCACACTAACGAAATCATTAAAGGGAAGATGTCACTATATGAAACTTGTTCTATGCCAGGGATTAAGAGTTCTGTATCGGCACAACCTTGTCCGCATTGCCGGCAAACCAGGAAGCCCTCTTGGTGGATGATTCTTTTCTTGCTCGTGATGGAATGGTGGCGGTGGTCATACCCTTCGAAGATATGATGGGAGCGTAATCTTTGCAACTTACTGGCTTTTATCGCATTGCAATGATGCTCTAGAGACGGAGATTCATGGGAGCGTAATTTTTGTCTTACTAAATTACCTCTCGTCATGTTGAGATTGCTATCGTCTCTTTCTTATTCCTTGCATATGCTAGTTTTTGTTTGCCTTGCAAATTTGTTTGCTTATAATATGCCTATGCATAGGAAGTATGTTAGACTTAGATGTGTTTGTCACGTGTTTCATGATGCTTTCTTTGTGCTTCAATTCTTGTCTTTCATGTGAGCATCATTAAAATTATCAATGCCTAGCTAGGGGCGTTAAACGGTAGCGCTAGTTGGGAGGCAACCCAATTTTATTTGTGTTTGTTTTGCTTCTGTTTAGGAATAAATTTTTCTTCTACCTTCTGTTTAGATGTGGTTTTATGTTTTAATTAGTGTTTGCGCCAAGTAGAACCTATAGGATAACCTATGATGATAGTTGATTTGATTCTGTTGAAAAATAGATACTTTGCACGCACAAAATTAGTTTTGTTAAATCACAGAAACGTGATTTTGCGTTGATTATTTTTGCTGCTGATCAATAAACAAAGTTTCCAGGACTTCCTATTTTGGTAGGATTTTTAGAGTTCCAGAAGTTTGCGTTAGTTACAGATGTCTACAGACTGTTCTATTTTTGACAGATACTGTTTTTCGTGTGTTGTTTGCTTATTTCGATGCATCTATGGCTAGTAAAATAGTTTATAAACCATAGAGAAGTTGGAATACAGTAGGTTTAACACCAAAATAAATAAAGAATGAGTTCATTACAGTACCTTATGTGGTGGTTTAGAGGCGGCAGCATCGCAACGTTGACGGAACAGTAGGCAATGCATCCCAGTCGCCGCCACCCGCTCCGGCCACGAGCACCTGCCTATATACATGATCATGCCTAGATAATCTCATAATTATTTGCTTTTCTATCAGTTGCTCGACAGTAATTTGTTCACCCACCATAATACTTATGCTATCTTGAGAGAAGCCACTAGTGAAACCTATGGCCCCCGGGTCTATCTCTTATCATATTTGCTTCCAATCTACTTTTATTTGCATCGTTACTTTTTGCATCTATATTATAAAATACCAAAAATATATTTATCTTATCTTATTATCTTTATTAGATCTCACTTTCGCAAGTGGCCATGAAGGGATTGACAACCCCTTTATTGCGTTGGTTGCGAGTTCTTTGTTTGTTTGTGTAGGTGCGTGGGACTTTTGAGGAGCCTCCTACTGGATTGATACCTTGGTTCTCAAAAACTGAGGGAAATACTTATGCTACTATTGCTGCATCACCCTTTCCTCTTCAAAGAAAACCAACGCAAGCTCAAGACGTAGCAAGAAGGATTTCTGGCACCGTTGCCGGGGAGGTCTTTGCTCAAGTCAAGACATACCAAGTACCCATCACAAACTAGTCTCCCTCGCATTTACATTATTTGCCATTTGCCTCTCGTTTTCTCTCCCCCACTTTACTCTTGCCGCTTTTATGGACTATGGAATAAGGAGTGGCAAGATCCTAAGATTGGGGATGCCCAAGGCACCCCAAGATATTCAAGGATAGCCAAAATCCTAAGCTTGGGGATGCCCCGGGAAGACACCCCCTCTTTCATCTTCGTTCATTGGTAACTTTACTTGGAGCTATATTTTTATTCGCCACATGATATGTGTTTTACTTGGAGAGTCATGTATTATATTAGTCTTTGCTTTTTAGTTTACCATAATCATACTTGCTGTACACACCTTTTGGGAGAAGCCTACTTGATTAGAATTTGCTAGAATACTCTATGTGCTTCACTTATATCTTTTGAGCTTGATAGTTTTTGCTCTAGTGCTTCACTTATATCTTTTAGAGCATGGTGGTGACTTAATTTTGAAGAAATTGCTAGTCTCTCATGCTTCACTTATATATTTTTGAGAGTCTTTTAGAACAGCATGGTATTTGCTACGGTTACAAAGTTGGTCCTAGAATGATGAGCATCCAAGTTGGGTATAATAAAAAGTATCATAGAAAAGAATTTGATGCTATGATCAATATGATGCTTGATAATTGTTTTGAGATATGGAGGTAGTGATATTAGAGTCATGCTAGTTGAGGTGATTATGAAAAATACTTGTGTTAAGGGTTGTGATTCCCGTAGCATGCACGTATGGTGAACCGCTTTGTGATGAAGTTGGAGCACATTTTATTTATTGAGTGTCTTCCTTATGAGTGGCGGTCGGGGACGAGCGATGGTCTTTTCCTACCAATCTATCCCCCTAGGAGCATGCGCGTAGTGCTTTGGTTTTTGATGACTCCTAGATTTTCGCAACAAGTATATGAGTTCTTTTGACTAACGTTGAGTCCATGGATTATACACACCTCACCCTTCCATTATTGCTAGCCTCTCTTGTACCGCTCAATACTTTCGCCGGTACCATACACCCACCATATACCTTCCTCAAAACAGCCACCATACCTACCTATTATGGCATTTCCATAGCCATTCCGAGATATATTGCCATGCAACTTTCCACCGTTCCGTTCATATGACACGCATTACTTTTGTCATATTACTCTTTGCATGATCATGTAGTTGACATTGTATTTGTGGCAAGGCCACCTTCATAATTTTCATACATGTCGCTCTTGATTCATTGCATTCATATAGAGTCATATCTTGTTCTAGCTTTGAGTTGTAAATCCATAAAAGTGTGATGATCTTCATTATTAGAGCATTGTCCTAGTGAGGAAAGGATGATGAAGACTATGATTCCCCCACAAGTCGGGACGAGACTTCGGACTTTACAAAAAGAAAAAAAAGAAAAAAAGAGAAAGGCCAAAAAGAAAAAAAGGCAAAAGAAAAAAAATAAAATGAGAGAAAAAGAGAGAAGGGACAATGCTACTATCTCTTTTTCCACACTTGTGCTTCAAAATAGCACCATGATCTTCAGGATAGAGAGTCTCATATGTTGTCACTTTCATATACTAGTGGGAATTTTCCATTATAGAACTTGGCTTGCATATTCCAATGATGGGCTTCCTCAAAAGTTCCCTAGGTCTTCGTGAGCAAGCAAGTTGGATGCACGCCCACTTAGTTTCTTTTGTTGAGCTTTCATATATTTATAGCTCTAGTGCATCCGTTGCATGGCAATCCCTACTCACTCACATTGATATCTATTAATGGGCATCTCCAAAGCCCGTTGATACGCCTAGTTGATGTGAGACTATCTTCTCCTTTTTGTCTTCTCCACAACCACCATTCTATTCCACATATAGTGCTATGTCCATGGCTCACGCTCATGTATTGCGTGAAAGTTGAAAGAATTTGAGAAAATATTAAAGTTTGAAACAATTGCTTGGCTTGTCATCGGGGTTGTGCATGATTAAATACTTTGTGTGATGAAGATAGAGCAATAGCCAGACTATATGATTTTGTAGGGATAACTTTCTTTGGCCATGTTATTTTGAGAAGACATGATTACTTTGATTAGTATGCTTGAAGTATCACCATTTTCATGATAATATGAACTTTTATTTTGTATCATTTGGATCTGAACATTCATGCCACAAAAAAGAAAATTACATTGAGAATTATGCTAGGCAGCATTCCACATCAAAAATTTCTTTTTTATCATTTACCTACTCGAGGACGAGCAGGAATTAAGCTTGGGGATGCTTGATACGTCTCCAACGTATCTATAATTTTTTATTGTTCCATGCTATTATATTATCCCTTTTGGATGTTTATGAGCTTTATTTTACACATTTATATCATTTTTTGGACTAACCTACTAACCGGAGGCCCAGCCCGTATTGCTGTTTTTTGCCTATTTCAGTATTTCGAAGAAAAGGAATATCAAACGGAGTCCAAACGGAATGAAACCTTCGGGAGCGTGATTTTTGGAACGAACGTGATCCAGAGGACTTGAAGTGCAAGTCAAGAAGCAGCCGAAGCTTCCACGAGATAGCAGGGCGCCCCCCCTATAGGGCGCGCCCCCCTGTCTCATGGGCCCCTCGGGCGTCCACCGACGTACTTCTTCCTCCTATATAAGCCTACATACCCCAAAAACATCCAGGGAGCGGACGAAACACAATTTCCACCACCGTGACCTTCTGTATCCGCGAGATCTCATGTTGGAGCCTTCATCGGCGCTCTGCCGGAGGGGGAATCGACCACGGAGGGCTTCTACATCAACATCCTTGCCCTTCTGATGAGTTGTGAGTAGTTTACCACAGACCTACAGGTCCATAGTTATTAGCTAGATGGCTTCTTCTCTCTTTTTGGATCTCAATACAATGTTCTCGCCCTCTCTTGTGGAGATCTATTCGATGTAAACTCTTATTGCGGTGTGTTTGTCGAGATCCGATGAATTGTGGTTTTATGATCAAGTTTATCTATGAATAATATTTGAATCTTCTCTGAATTCTTTTAGGTATGATTGAGTTATCTTTGCAAGTCTCTTCGAATTATCAGTTTGGTTTGGCCTACTAGATTGATCTTTCTTGCCATGGGAGAAGTGCTTAGCTTTGGGTTCAATCTTGCGGTGTCCTTACCCAGTGACAGAAAGGGTTGCAAGGCACGTATTGTATTGTTGCCATCGAGGATAACAAGATGGGGTTTATATCATATTGCTTGAGTTTATCCCTCTACATCATGTCATCTTGCTTAATGTGTTACTTTGTTCTTATGAACTTAATACTCTAGATGCAGGCAGGAGTCGGTCGATGTGTGGAGTAATAGTAGTAGATGCAGGCAGGAGTCGGTCCACTTGTTACGGACGTGATGCCTATATACATGATCATGCCTAGATAATATCATAATTATTCACTTTTCTATCAATTGCTCGACAGTAATTTGTTCACCCACCGTAATACTTATGCTATCTTGAGAGAAGCCACTAGTGAAACCTATGGCCCCCGAGTCTATCTCTTATCATTTGCTTCCAATCTACTTTTATTTGCATCTTTACTTTTTGCATCTATATTATAAAATACCAAAAATATATTTATCTTATCTCACTATCTTTATTAGATCTCACTTTCGCAAGTGACCGTGAAGGGATTGACAACCCCTTTATTGCGTTGGTTGCGAGTTCTTTGTTTGTTTGTGTAGGTGTGTGGGACATTTGAGGAGCCTCCCACTGGATTGATACCTTGGTTCTCAAAAACTGAGGGAAATACTTACGCTACTATTGCTGCATCACCCTTTCCTCTTCAAGGAAAACCAACGCAAGCTCAAGACATAGCAACTACCATCTCAAAATCTACACCGAACACTACAGCCGTCGGACCCACGCCACGACACATCCAAGAACAGGGGCGTAGCACACCCCCTGTGTTTCACCAATGAGGTGATGGATCATGAATTTCGAGAGGGGTTCAAACCTGTGAACATCGAGGCATACGACGGAACGACAGACCCTGCAGTCTGGATTGTGGACTTTATTATTCACATCCATATGGCTCGTGGAGATGATCTCCACGCCATCAAATACCTACCCCTCAAGCTGAAAGGACTAGCTCTGCATCGGTTGAAAAGCCTCCCCGAAAATTCATTTGGAAGTTAGGAGGAACTCGAGGATGCTTTGAGGGCTAATTTTCAAGGAACCTATGTCCGACCTCCGGATGCAGACAATTTAAGTCACATAATCCAATAACCCAAAGAGTCAGCCCGTAAGCTTTGGAACAGATTTGTCACCAAGAAGAACCAAATCATCGACTGTTCGGATACTGAAGCCCTAGCAGCTTTCAAACACAGTATCCGGGATGAATGGCTTGCCAGACACCGAGGCTAGGAAAAGCGAAGGACAATGGCAGCCCTAACAACTCTTATGACCCGCTTTTGCGCGGGCGAGGACAGTTGGTTGGCCCGCAGCACACCAGCGATCCAGGCACATCCGAAATCAGGGATGGCAATGGAAAGCCGCGACACAATAAAAATAAGTGTCGAAATAATGAAGATATCCCGGACAATACAGCAGTAAACACTGGATTCAGGGGCTCCAGACCCGATCAATGGAAAAAGCCATTTAAAGGCAGCAGAGATGGTCCATCCAGTCTCAATAAAATTGTAGACAGGTCCTGTCAAATTCATGGCACCCCCGAGAAACCTGTGAATCACACCAATAGAGAATGCTGGGTCTTCAAGCAGGCCGGCAAGTGATAACCCACAAGTGTAGGGGACCGCAACAGCTTTCGAGGGTAAAGTATTCAACCCAAATTTATTGATTCGACACAAGGGGAGCCAAAGAATATTCTTGAGTATTAGCAGTTGAGTTGTCAATTCAATCACACCTGGATAACTTAGTATCTGCAGCAAAGTGTTTAGTAGCAAAAGTGGTATAATAATAATAGTAACGGTAGCAAAAGTAAAGATAAATGTTTTTGGGTTTTTGTAGTAGTTGTAACAGTAGCAACGGAAAAGTAAATAAGCGAAGAACAATATGTGAAAAGCTCGTAGGCAATGGATCAGTGATGTATAATTATGCCAGATGTGATTCCTTATGCAATAGTTATAACATAGGGTGACACAAAACTAGCTCCAAATCATCAATGTAATGTAGGCATGTATTCCGTAAATAGTCATACGTGCTTATGGAAAAGAACTTGCATGACATCTTTTGTCCTACCCTCCCGTTGCAGCGGGGTCCTTACGAAAACTAAGGGATATTAAGGCCTTCTTTTAATAGAGAACCGGAACAAAGCATTAACACATAGTGAATACATGAACTCCTCAAACTACGGTCATCACCGAGAAGTATCCCGATTATTGTCACTTCGGGGTTGTCGGATCATAACACATAATAGGTGACTATAGACTTGCAAGATAGGATCAAGAACACACACATATATATGAAAACATAACAGGTTCAGATCTGAAATCATGGCACTCGGGCCCTAGTGACAAGCATTAAGCATAGCAAAGTCATAGCAACATCAATCTCAGAACATAGTGGATACTAGGGATCAAACCTTAACAAAACTAACTTGATTACATGGTCAATCTCATCCAACCCATCATCGTCCAGCAAGCCTACGATAGCGGTGAGCATCATGAAATTGGTGATGGAGGATGGTTGATGATGACGACAGCGACGAATCCCCCTCTCTGGAGCCCCGAATGGACTCCAGATCAGCCCTCCCGAGAGAGATTAGGGCTTGGCGGCGGCTCCGTGTCGTAAAATGCGATGAAACTTTCTCCCTGATTTTTTCTCCCCGAACGTGAATATATGGAGTTGGAGTTGACGTCTGTGGAGGTCCAGGGGGCCCACGAGATAGGAGGCCACGCCCTAGGGGGGGCACCCCCTGTCTCGTGGACAGCCTGTGGGCCCCCTGGTCTTGATTCTTTCGCCAAAAATTCTTATTAATTCTAAAAAGTGCCTCCGTGGATTTCCAGGACATTCCGAGAACTTTTCTTTTCTACACATAAAACAACATCATGGCAGTTCTGTTGAAAACAACGTTAGTCCGGGTTAGTTTCATTCAAATCATGCAAGTTAGAGTCCAAAACAAGGGCAAAAGTGTTTGGAAAAGTAGATACGTTGGAGACGTATCAACTCCCCCAAGCTTAAACCTTTGCTTGTCCTCAAGCAATTCAGTTGATAAACTGAAAGTGATGAAGAAAAACTTTTACAAACTCTGTTTGCACTTGTTGTTGTAAACATGAAAAGCCAACATTCAAGTTTCAACAAATATTATGAACTAACCATACTCACAATAACACTTAGCTCTCACAATTACTCATATCAATAACATAATCAGCTAGCGATCCATAATAGTAAAACTCGGATGACAACACTTTCTCAAAATAATTATAACATGATATAACAAAATGGTATCTCACTAGCCCTTTCTGAGACCGCAAAACATAAATGCAAAGCACCTTTAAAGATCAAGGACTGACTAAACATTGTAATTCATGGTAAAAGAGATCCAGTCAAGTCATACCCAATATAAACCAATAATAATGAATGCAAATGACTGTGTGCTCTCCAGCGGTGCTTTTAATAAGAAGGGTGATGACTCAACATAAAAGTAAATAGATAGGCCCTTCGCAGAGGGAAGCAGGGATTTGTAGAGGTGCCAGAGCTCGATTTTAAAATAGAGATTGAATAACATTTTGAGCGGCATACTTTTGTTGTCAATGCAACAACTATGAGATGGTTGTATCTTCCATACTACATGCATTATAGGTAGTTCCCAAACTGAATGGTAAAGGTTTATACTCCCCCAACCACCAACAAGCATCAATCCATGGCTTGCTCGAAACAACGAGTGCCTCCAACATACAACAGCCCTGGGGAGTTTTGTTTAATTATTTTTGATTTGCTTTGATCTTTTTGGATAGTTGGACTGGGCATCCCGGTTACCGCCCTTTCTCGTGAATGAGGAGCGAAGTCCACTCCTCTTGAGAATAACCCACCTAGCATGGAAGATATAGGCAGCCCTAGTTGTAACATATCTGCTCGAGCATACAAAACAGAATTTCATTTGAAGGTTTGGAGTTTGGCACATACAAATTTACTTGGAACGGCAGGTAGATACCGCATATAGGTAGGTATAGTGGACTCATATGGAACAACTTTGGGGTTTAAGGAGTTTGGATGCACAAGCAGTATTCCCACTTAGTACAGGTGAAGGCTAGCAAAAGACTGGGAAGCGACCAACTGAGAGAGCGACAACAGTCGTAAACATGCATTAAAATTAATTTACACCGAATACGAGCGTGAGAAGGATATAATCCACCATGAACATAAATATTGTGAAGGCTATGTTGATTTGATTCAACTACATGTGTGAACATGTGCCAAGTCGAGTCACTCAATTCATTCAAAGGAGGATACCATCCCACTATACCACATCATAATCATTCTAATAGCATGTTGGCACGCAAGGTAAACCAATATAACTCATAGCTAATCAAGCATGGCACAAGCAACTATAATCTCTAAATATCATTGCAAATATGTTTACTTCATAATAGCTGACTCAGAAACGATGAACTCATCATATTTACAAAAACAAGAGAGGTCGAGTTCGTACCAGTTTTTCTCATCCCAATATGTCTATCATATATCATCATTATTGCCTTTGACTTCCGCGACCGAACGATGTGTATAATAATAAGAGTGTACGTGCATTGGACTAAGCTGGAATCTGCAAGCATTCAACTCAAGAGAAAAGACAAGTAATATAGGCTCTAAGTTAAATAAACAATTATGCATATCAGAGCCACTAGGCATTTTCAAAATGGTCTTCTCGACCCCCAAAGGAAAGAAAACACTACAAAACTATTTACACGGGAAAGCTCCCAACAAGTAAGAACAAGAACTAGAAATATTTTTGGATTTTCATTTTAATTTCTACTAAAAGCATAGAAATTAAACTAACTAATTTTTTTGTTTTTTCTTAAGTTTACCAAACACACCAGAAGAAAACTAGAAAAAAAAATTTAAACTAGCATGGATAATACAATGAAAGAGTATGAGCACCGACGACTAGTGTTTGAACATGAATGTAAAGTCGGTGAGAAATACGTACTCCCCCAAGCTTAGGCTTTTGGCCTAAGTTGGTCTTGTACCAAGGACCGCCTGGCTGATATCCATAAGTGAAACTGGGGTTGTACTGAGATACAGAGGCAACAGCCTCCTGAGTAGCAGCTTGTTGGTGAGCTGCCTCCATTCCCCTCTCGTATTCAGCTGCTTCTTCCCTGGTGATAACATATCTTCCCCTTGCCTGATAATCAAAAAGGTAGGGGGCAGGAAGAGTAACAGGGACGACGTTGCGTCTATCATAGATTAGTCGATAATGGAGGAATTGTTCATTCCTCTCAAGAAAATGATGATTAAACATAGCTTCTTTATCTAAATAAACAGGAGGTAAAATCATATCCCCCTCTCGTGGAGCTATATTAAGAAAATTAGCCACACGGGTTGCATAAATTCCTCCAAATAAATCCCCCCTTCTACTATTATTCTGCAACCTACATGCAACTATTGCCCCCAAGTTATAACCTTTATAACCTGACACAGCACTCTTGAGCACATAAAGATCAGGGACACACATGTGACATACTTCGTCCTTACTGTTAATGCATCTACCAATAAAGAGAGCAAAATAATGTATAGCAGGAAAATGAATGCTCCCTATGGTAGCTTGTGTTATGTCCCTAGATTCTCCCACAGTAATACTAGCAAGAAAATCTCTAAATTCAGATTTGCGAGGATCATTGATATTACCCCGCTGCAGGAGTTTGCAAGCAGTTGTGAAATCCTCTAAATCCATGGTATAAGATGTATCATAAATATCAAACATGACACTAGGAGTATTACGCGTACAGTTATATTGGAACCTCCGCACAAAGGAATCAGTCAATTGGTAGTATTGAGGACACTTATCTTGTAAGAAGTCCTCCAGCTCGGCATTACGGACATACGCGTCAAATTCCTCCTTGAAGCCTGCTTCGACCATAAAATCATCGACGATAACTCACAAGCCCGTACATTTGCGTCCCTCGGCAATTCAACATCTTGCTCACGTATAGCAATCCTTGGCCCTTTCTTCGCCGAGGAACCACCTTGGTATAATCTTCTAAGCATACTTATTTTTCTGAAAATTTCTGAAATTTTAGTAACTTCAAAATAAAAGTGAATAAAACTAAAAAAGATTGATAGCAACTACTCCTACAAGTGCCTAGAGCCCATATCATGCATTGGAATTGCTTGGGACCTCAAAAATTTAACATGCAAGCTCAAGAACATGGTCACCTAAGCAGCAAAAATTTGCAATGAATAAAGCACTAGAACAAAAACTAATTGGACCAATGGAGGAGTCACATACCAAGCAACAATCTCCCAAAGCAGTTTTGTGAAGGGAGCTTTGAACTAAGAGATCGAAAATCACAGCAAAACGAGCTAGAACTCGTGCTTGAGCTGGATGGGGATTTTTTTGGGTAGAAGATGAAATGTGTGGGTGCTGGCATAAGTGGAGGGGGGCCACCAGGGGCCCACGAGACAGGGGAGTGCACCCTATAGGGGGGGCTTCCTCCTCTCTCGTGGCCTGGTGCTTGCCCCTCCTGCAGTGTTTTCAGTGCCTAAAATCCTCAAATATTCCAGAAAAAATCATACTAAATTTGCAGGCCATTTGGAGCACTTTTATTTTCGGACTATTTTTTAATGCACGGAAAATCCAGAAAACGGACGGATAAAACTATTTTTGCTTTATTTATTCTAAATAATAGAAAGTAAAAAGAGGGTACAGAAGGTTGTGCCTTCTAGTTTCATCCATCTCGTGATCATCAAAATGAATCCATTAACAAGGTTGTTCAAGTCTTGTTAACAAACTCATACCGAATAACACGGAACCGGAGAAATTTCGAATAACACTGAGTTACCTCAATGGGGATATGAAAATCCCCAACAATAAGAATACCATACTTTTTCTTGACAGTAGGAAGAGGAAATTCAAAACCTCCAAAAATGATAGTTGGAACTTTTTCAATAGAATTGATGCTATGAACTTGAGATTGTTTCCTCGGAAAGTGTACCATATGCTCATTACCATAAACATCAAAAAGTGACATTGCCTTTGTTGCAATCAATAACAGCCCCTGCAGTATTAAGAAAAGGTCTACCAAGGATAATAGACATACTATCGTCCTCGGGAATATCAAGAATAACAAAGTCCATTAAGATAGTGACATTTGCAGCCACAAGAGGCACATCCTCACAAATACCGACAGGTATAGCAGTTGATTTATCAGCCATTTGCAAAGATATTTCAGTAGGTGTCCACTTATTCAATTCAAGTCTATGATATAAAGAGAGAGGCATAACACTAACACCGGCTCCAAGATCACATAAAGCAGTTCTCACATAATTTCTTTTAATGGAGCAAGGTATAGTTGGAACACCCGGATCTCCAAGTTTCTTTCGTATTCCACCCTTAAAAGTGTAATTAGAAAGCATGGTGGAAATTTCAGCTTTCGGTATCTTCCCTTTATTTGTGATGATATCCTTCATATACTTAGCATAAGGATTTACTTTCAGCATATCAGTTAAGCGCATACATAAGAAAATAGGTCTAATCATTTCAGCAAAGCGCTCAAAATCCTCATCATCTTCTGACTTGGATGGTTTAGGAGGAAAGGGCATGGGTTTCTGAAACCATGGTTCTCTTTCTTTACCGTGCTTCCTAGCAACAAAACCTCTCTTATCATAACGTTGATTCTTTGATTGTGGGTTATCAAGATCAACAACAGGTTCAATCTCTACATCGTTGTTTTTGCTAGGTTGAGCATCAACATGAACATTATCATTAACATTATCACTAGGTTCATGTTCATCACCTGATTGAGTTTCAGCATCAGAAATAGAAATATCATTGGGATTCTCAGGTGTGTCTACGACAGGTTCACTAGAAGCATGCAAAGTCCTATCGTCTTTCTTTTTCTTCTTCTTAGAAGAACTAGGTGCCTCCAAATTATTTCTCTGAGAATCTTGGTCGATTCTCTTAGAGTGGCCTTCAGGATACAAAGGTTCCTGAGTCATTCTACCAGTTCTAGTAGCCACTCTAACCGCAAAGTCATTTTTATTATTTAATTCATCAAGCAAATCATTTTGAGCTTTAAGTACTTGCTCAGCTTGAGTAGCAACATAGAAGCATATTTGCTAACGCGGTGAAGTTCATCTTTAACTCTAGCCAGATTATTGCTTACACGTCCTATCTCGAAAGCATTATTCTTTAACTCTCTACCAACATAAGCATTAAAACTTTCTTGTCTAGCCATAAAGTCATCAAATTCATCTAAGCATGGGCTATGAAATTTAGTAGAGGGTATTTCAACTTTATCATATCTATAGAGAGAATTAACTTTACTACCTGTGTCGGGTTATCAAGACAATATGGTTCTTCAGGCGGTATATTAAGACCATGTATTTCTTCAATAGGTGGTAAATTCTTAACATCTTCAGCTTTAATACCTTTTTATTTCATTGATTTCTTTGCCTCTTGTGTCGGGGTTATACCCCGCGGTATGACCCGGCCGGAATTGGCGACTCATTGGTGACCCACTCGGAGCTTGGCGATTCATAGATAACCTACCCGATCTTGGCGACTCATTAGTAACCCGGCGGGCGGGTCAGATGGACAACAAGGCCCAAAGCCCAGAAGGCCAGCTCACGTTATGATGGGCCGGATTAAGAGGAAAGGGATGACGAATATTTCCTTTACGAGGAAGCAAGACCCGGACTTGTAATCAACTTGTAAGAGAAGATAGACTAGTCCTACTCCTACTAGGACTCCACATGTAACCCGCCCCTTTAACTTATATAAGGAGGGGCAGGGCTCCCCAAAGAGGGAAAAACAAGCAGCAATAAACAATCTCTAGGGCTAGACACAAAGAGTCGGCTTACCAGCGACTCCCTCATGATCATAATGAGACCTAGCCACAAACAGCATGTAGGGTTATTACCAGATGATATTTCCCGGGGCCCGAAGCTGTCTAAACCCTTGTCTTGTGTTGCGTCCCTCGATTCCGCTCAACCCCTCTCAAGCTACCACATAGATGTGTTGGCCTCGCGACTAAGTCCTCACACTAAGGACATCTGCCATGACAAATCCACGACAGTTGGCGCCCACCGTGGGGCTCGCGCTCGGTGGTGTTGAGTTCTTGGAGGGATTTATCCCGGGGATCAAGAAGCTCACAAATCAGCTGGATCAGGAAGAGCCAAGGTCAGATCTATTCCGACTCCGTGTTCATCAGTTGAAAAAAAATCAGGGCTCAACCCTAATTGCCACGGACGGCCGCGCGTTCGGAAGCAGCCTGTAGTTCTACTGCTCAGTCACCCGGAGAAGGTCATGTGGAATCTATGCATCAATCAAATCCCTCGTACAGTACAAGCACTGGGTGAATTCTTGGTACGCAGGATTTATTTACTAGATGGACGGACGATACAAAAAAACCATCATCGGATCGTCGCTAAAGACGATTCATGTGAAGGGCAAGTAGCGGCGTCCACTGCGTGTAAACCGCGCTGGGTCAACTCCACGAGACAGAACCGGCAAGGACCCACACAGACCCGGTCTCAGTTCCCAAAAGCAAGCTTTGTGTGTACATCATGGATTCTCAAGGGATTTGCCTTTTTTACTCAAGAGTATGTGCACAACAAGACAAGCCACTACCATCATTGCTAATCTAACGCTACTTCAAAGAAGAAAAAGAAGAGAATTGGCGAAACGATGCGGTCAGAGCACCACCGCAGTCTCGCAATCTGCCGCCTCAGATTATTTTATCTACAGCCGTAACCCGCCGAGACCGACAATGAATCTCTGCTGTTGCGTTGCCCTACAAAGGCATACATTATCTATCAAGTCATTGGGTCATGGATCATCTGCTAGGCTTGTTCACCTGCGTGTGGTTGTGTACACGCGTAATTCCAGAGGAATCCGACTAGATGGAGTACTATTCCCTGGCGTAAAGACCAAGGCCTGCAAATCAAGTTGCACTTTTTTAATCCGTCTGCTACACGGAGAGGAAAACCTCATAAGGACACAAGTTCAAATCCAGTCATTATTTAAAGGTACCCGTCGTCGCCGAAGTACCTTTTGCCAGCTGCCTGCCGCGCCGTTGGTTGCCTCGATGTGTCTGGGTACCTGATGAAGGAGAGGGAAACGACACCAGATACCCATATGAAGATGGACAAAAATCACCAGATGGTTGAAAAAAGAAAAATGGAGGAAGTACTAGTACGCTAGCCTATATTTTGACTATGGAGTCATTTGACCAGTCTATACGGACATCTCCTGTCCAAATACATCAGGTTATATTCATCCGGTCCATTTGATCAGTACATATTAAATTGTTTGAGAATAATTATTCTGTTCTGTGGTATTCTTCCGCAGGACCATTATTCATTACAAAATCCTACTCGCCCGCGTCCATACTGTTTCCAACACTGCGGCCGACTCTCTCGTCCGCGTCGGATTACAAACGTTGTGGCCGTCTCTCGCGACCGCGTCGGCTTACAACGCCGTGGCCGTCTCTCGCGACCGCTCCAGCTTACAACGCCGTGTGCGTCTCTCGCGACCACGCCGGCTTACAACAAGGAGGACGACTCGTCCGTCCGCACCGGCTTACAAACGCTGCGGCTGATTCATCTGTCTGCTCCCGCGGCCGACTCACCCGTGAGTGATTTCAACTTAACCTAGTGATCATTAACTTCATGGCGGATTATTTCTGGCCTGACACATCAGGTGATATCCATTTTAAATATATTTTATTGGCACATATTATTTTTTTCAAAGAGCAGTTTATCTTTGCCTTGGTCTGCAATATTGTTGATGCAGGACAATTGTTCACTACATCAAAACGACGTGGTTGACTCGCCTGCGCCGTTTACAGCACCGCGGCCGATTCATCCGTCTGAGCCACCTCTGATGCGGAAGTCGTCTTTACCGTCCGTCTCTCATGGCCTGGTCTACATCAACACATCGGGCCGCACCTGTCTGCATGAGTTGTTTATTGAGTATGAGAAAGTCACTACTTGGGAAGCCCAGTTTCCTTCCAACAAATTGGAGGCAAATTATCATGTATTATCAGCCGCCGTCTGCACTGGATGGTTCAATGGGCAGGCGCACAAGTCGCCGTCACTACAGTTTGGTTAAACGTGAAACAGCCAGTTGGAAGGAACCATTGGCCGAGTTGCTGACACGGCTCATAAGGGATCATTTATAAACCCGCCGCAGTCACCTCAACATTTTGTGGATTCCCATCGCGCTATCAATGCTAATGATATACACCTTCTGCTATGGTCAAATATGGAGAATCTCAAGCCAACGCCTCGAGTCGTCTTGAGACTCGGGGGCTACAATGGTATGACTTGGCAGAATTGGTCGGTTTCAATGCATTCAAAAACTCCGGGTCATTGGAGGGAAAAATAACCCGGCCCCGGAGATTGTTGCTCTATCGAGGAAAATTTACAGACCGTCAGAAAAATGTCCGGCTTAAAAAGAAGAATTCTAGATTAAAATCCGGTTCAAGGTAAATTTGTCTCTCACAAAGCTTGAAATTCTCAATATCCGGTTTAAGAATTTCCGGTTCAAAATTTATCTCTCGCAAAATTCGAGTTCTAAGAAAAATTAAAATTTGCCAAAAAGAACTTGCAGCCATGATGCGCAGTTCAAACATAGGTATCCTGCCTTACGGCTTATCTTATTATGGTCACTTGGGGGCTTCCTGCTCATCGAGCATAGCTGTCGGTACCCTCTTGATCAGTGCAATGCTAATATATGGTCACTTGGGGGCTTCCTGTTCAAACATAGGTCGTATTCGAACCAAAGAGAACATAGCTATCGAAACACTTTTGATCGGCACACTGCCAAACTCACTAGGGGGCTTCTTGATCGTATCCGAATCATAGCTTAACCTCTTTTGGGTCCGACGTGGATCGTATTCGAATCAGCGTCGTTAAACAACTCTCAAGGTCATTTGGGGGCTTCCTGTTCAAACATAGGTCGTATTCGAACCAAAGAGAACACAGCTGTCGGTACCCTCTTGATCGGCAACGCCAAAGCCACTGGGGCTATATGATCATATTCGAATCTTAGCTCAACCCCTTTGGAATAGTTTTCTGATCGTATACGAATCAGAAGCCTTAAATTGTTTAAGTCTTTTTTGCGAACAATGTTGGGTTTGACTTGAGACCTTTTTTGGATTATATCTCAAATGTATATAAGTATTTTATGTTTAACCCGGCTTGACTTTTAACTATAAGTCGCCAGCTTATGACAATCATCATCTACGTGGAAGCATTGGCTTCTAAGGATTGGGTTATCACCCTTACTGCATAGGTCATGTAAACCGGCAGTACAAATTCAATATCACAGTGGTTATATGTGAGGTATTATGACCCTCCCTGCGGCAAACCGCCAAGGGTTCTTGTGATCTACTTGTGTGCAGGGTAAGATTACATTTGGGTGGTTACCCTCCCTGGCTCTTGACGTTAAGTCGCCAGGGCATATGTTGTTTAAACTCTGTGCAGAATTTGCAGAACTATGATTTATATAAATGCTTTAGTCCAAGCTCATCATTGAAATTGGTGTCTCAAAAGGGTTATCAATTATTGATTTTCTCAAAGGCTATAGGCCACCGGGTTACAAAAATTCCGGCTTACAATAAATGTGCATTAAGTCGTCATCGGCCAAGAGCCGCCGGGTTTCCATACCGGATTATATTATTCAAATCTTGAATAGCCAACACGGTTGGGTTTCTATTGTGATTATCAATAACCAGTGTAATGATTGAGGTTTTCAAAGTCGCTTTAGCGCAACGGCTATTATTTTTATCAATGGGCATGATTTATTTCACAATGGAGAAAATAGTCCCGAGTCGCTGCAGGCTTACGACCCGGCACTTGGGGGCTAATGCAAAGTCATTTTTGCTCAACTTATTGAAGACCCGACTCATCACATTTTAAATGAGCCGGCCCTTGGGGGCTACCAATTGCTCCTGTCAGAAATTCAAGGTACACAAGCCTTAATCCATTATATTGAAAGATCCATTATTCAGTTGGTAGAGTACAAAGCTCTTAACCTTGTGGACGTGGGTTCAAGCCCCATGGTGGAGATTACATCATTTGATGGTATTATCAATGAATCATATACAAAGTCCCAGCTCAGTAATATCTTATTAAGCCGGCCCTTGGGGGCTACACATTGTTGCTCAAGTTTACATGATCATATTTACAAAGTCCCTGCTCATTATTGCATAATGACCCGGCACTTGGGGGCTACACTGGTTGAAATCTTTATGAGCATAAGGCAATTACAAGTCCCAGGTTGCTGCAAGCATGACAACCCGACACTTGGGGGGATATGCATATAAGGGAGGAATAACTTCAAATTATCAGTTTTGAGTAAATCAGGTATTATATTAGTATCAGAGAAATCTACAAAGTTTATGACCCGGCGTCATCATAAGATTAACCTGACATCAGCAATAGTTATGACCCGGTGTTATCAATATTTACAAGCCGGCAATTTTGCTCGCCAGCCTTTACATCTTTAAACCGGCAGATCACCAGATGAATCTTGAGTCCAATATGTTTATTAAGCCGGCGCCTTGGAAGCCGATTCAAGTGGATTATTTCTTACAATATTTCTCTACAAAAGTTCGATGCCAACAAATTGACTCTGAAGCTGGCCTATTGACCCGGATTTCTCAAAAGAAGTATCTGGATTTTTTGCATTCACAAAGTTTGAACATATCTACTAAAGGAGATTTGCTATGAGTTCATGGGCATGTATCAAGAAGGAAATGACAAGGATTTAAAGATGATCAGGTTCCGGCTTACAAAAATTTAACCCGGAGCGCAACCTATCAAGTTTGTTCTTGTGTTTATTTTACAGGATCAGTTTAACATGGATAAATCCAAATTAAACTGGGGGCTAATGTCGGGGATATACCCCGCGGTATGACCCGGTCGGAATTGGCGACTCACTGGTGACCCGCCCGGAGCTTGGCGATTCATAGATAACCTGCCCGATCTTGGCGACTCATTAGTAACCCGGCGGGTGGGTCAGATGGACAACAAGGCAAAAAGCCCGGAAGGCCAGCTCACGTTATGATGGGCCGGATTAAGAGGAAAGGGATGACGAATATTTCCTTTACGAGGAAGCAAGACCCGGACTTGTAATCAACTTGTAAGAGAAGATAGACTAGTCCTACTCCTACTAGGACTCCACATGTAACCCGCCCCTCTAACTTATATAAGGAGGGGCAGGGCTCCCCAAAGAGGGAAAAACAAGCAGCAATAAACAATCTCTAGGGCTAGACACAAAGAGCCGGCTTACCAGCGACTCCCTCATGATCATAATGAGACCTAGCCACAAACAACATGTAGGGTTATTACCGGATGATATTTCCCGGGGCCCGAAGCTGTCTAAACCCTTGTCTTGTGTTGCGTCCCTCGATTCCGCTCAACCCCTCTCAAGCCACCACATAGATGTGTTGGCCAAGCGACTAAGTCCTCACACTAAGGACATCTGTCGTGACAAATCCACGACATCTTGCATATCTTCAGGACTGAGAAATAAAACACCTCTCTTCTTCGGAGTAGGTTTAGGAATAGGCTGAGGAGTTGGTTCAATTGGTTCAGAAATTACTTCAGGAATTGGCTCGGGAAGAGTCCAATTATTTTCATTAGTCAACATATTATTTAATAATATTTCAGCTTCGTCGACTGTTCTTTCCCTGAAAACACAACCAGCACAACTATCCAAGTAGTCCTTGGAAGCATGGATTAGTCCATTATAAAAGATATCAAGTATTTCATTTTTCTTAAGAGGATGATCAGGCAAAGCATTAAGTAACCGGAGAAGCCTCCCCCAAGCTTGTGGGAGACTCTCTTCTTTGATTTGCACAAAATTATATATTTCCCGCAAGGCAGCTTGTTTCTTATGAGCAGGGAAATATTTAGCAGAGAAGTAATAAATCATATCATGGGGACTACGCACACAACCAGGAGCAAGAAAATTATACCAAGTCTTAGCATCACCCTTTAATGAGAACGGAAATATCTTAAGGATATATAAATAGCAAGACTTCTCATCATTAGTAAACAGGGTGGCTATATCATTCAACTTGGTAAGATGTGCCACAACAGTTTTAGATTCAAGGCCATAAAAAGGATCAGATTCAACTAAGTAATGATCTCAGGATCAACAGAGAATTCATAATCCTTATCGGTAACACAGATAGGTGAAGTAGCAAAAGCAGGATCGGGTTTCATTCTAGTATTAAGAGACTACTGCTTCCATTTAGCTAATAATTTCTTAAGATCATTTCTATCATTGCAAACAAAAATTTCCCTAGCAGCTTCTTCATTCATAACATAACCCTTAGGAACAACAGGTAATACATAATCATTGGGGGAACCTTCATCATCACTATCCTCAATAATAGGTTCTTCAATATTTTCATTCCCCCTAACTCTAGCAAGTTGTTCATCAAGAAATTCACCTAATGGCAAAGTAGTATCACGCACAGAAGTAGATTCATCATGCATAGCAGAAGTGTCACCATCAATAACATGCGACATATCAGAATTCATAGCAGTAGTAGGTTTAGGTGTCGCAAGCCTACTAATAATAGAAGGAGAATCTAGTGCAGAGCTAGATGGCAGTTCCTTACCTCCCCTCGTAGTTGAGGGAAAAATCCTGGTTTTAGCGTCTTTCAGGTTCTTCATAGTGATCAACAGATATAAATCCCAAGTGACTCAGAGAATAGAGCTATGCTCCCCGGCAACGGCGCCAGAAATTAGTCTTGATAACCCACAAGTGTAGGGGATCGCAACAACTTTTGAGGGTAAAGTATTCAACCCAAATTTATTGATTCGACACAAGGGGAGCCAAAGAGTATTCTTTAGTATTAGCAGTTGAGTTGTAAATTCAACCACACCTGGATAACTTAGTATCTGCAGCAAAGTGTTTAGTAGCAAAAGTGGTATAATAATAATAGTAACGGTAGCAAAAGTAAAGATAAATGTTTTTGGGTTTTTGTAGTAGTTGTAACAGTAGCAATGGAAAAGTAAATAAGCGAAGAACAGTATGTGAAAAGCTCGTAGGAAATGGATCAATGATGGATAATTATGCCGGATGCGATTCCTCATGCAATAGTTATAACATAGGGTGACACAGAACTAGGTCCAATTCATCAATGTAATGTAGGCATGTATTCCGTAAATAGTCATACATGCTTATGGAAAAGAACTTGCATGACATCTTTTGTCCTATCCTCCCGTTGCAGCGGGGTCCTTACGGAAACTAAGGGATATTAAGGCCTCCTTTTAATAGAGAACCGGAACAAAGCATTAGCACATAGTGAATACATGAACTCCTCAAACTACGGTCATCACCGAGAAGTATCTCGATTATTGTCACTTCGGGGTTGTCGGATCATAACACATAATAGGTGACTATAGACTTGCAAGATAGGATCAAGAACACACATATATTCATGAAAACATAATAGGTTCAGATCTGAAATCATGGCACTCAGGCTCTAGTGACAAGCATTAAGCATAGCAAAGTCATAGCAACATCAATCTCAGAACATAGTGGATACTAGGGATCAAATCCTAACAAAACTAACTTGATTACATGGTAAATCTCATCCAACCCATCACCGTCCAGCAAGCCTACGATGGAATTACTCACGCACGGCGGTGAGCATCATGAAATTGGTGATGGAGGATGGTTGATGATGACGACGGCGATGAATCCCCCTCTCCGGAGCCCCGGACGGACTCCAGATCAGCCCTCCCGAGAGAGATTAGGGCTTGGTGGCGGCTCCGTGTCGTAAAACGCGATGAAACTTTCCCCCTGATTTTTTTCTCCCCGAACGTGAATATATGGAGTTGGAGTTGACGTCGGTGGAGGTCCAGGGGGCCCACGAGATAGGAGGTCGTGGGCCCCCCTGTCTAGTGGACAGCCCGTGGGCCCCCTGGTCTTGATTCTTTCGCCAAAAATTCTTATTAATTCCAAAAAGTGCCTCCGTGGATTTCCAAGACATTCCGAGAACTTTTCTTTTCTACACATAAAACAACATCATGGCAGTTCTGCTGAAAACAGTGTCAGTCCGGGTTAGTTTCATTCAAATCATGCAAGTTAGAGTCCAAAACAAGGGCAAAAGTGTTTGGAAAAGTAGATACGTTGGAGATGTGTGAGCAAGCTAAATGCCGAACACAAGGGGAGGGAGCTGCCAAGTGAAGACGAGGATGAACCTAGCCAGCCAAACACTGGGGACAGAAAAAATTTCCACCAGAGGTCAAAACAGTGAACATGATTTATGCCACCCACATAGCAAAGAGGAAGCAAAAACGCGCACTCCGAGACGTATACGCTGTGGAACCAGTCGCCCCCAAATTCAATCCATGGTCGGCCTGCCCGATCACCTTCGATCGCAGGGATCATCCGACTAGTATCCGGCATGGAGGTTCGGCCGCCTTGGTGCTCGACCCAATAATTGACGGATACCATCTCACCCAAGTCCTCACGGACGGCGGTAGTAGTCTTAATCCGATATATCAGGACACTGTCCGCAAGATGGGGATAGACCCGTCGAGAATCAACCAAAGTAGTACTGCCTTTAAAGGAGTAATACCAGGCGTAGAGGCCCACTGCATGGGCTCTTTGACATTAGAGGTTGTATTTGGTTCTCCCAACAACTTTCGAAGCGAAGAACTAATCTTTGACATCGCCCCGTTCCGGAGCGGCTATCATGCACTACTCGGAAGAATGGCCTTCGCTCGTTTCAACGCAGTACCACATTACGCTTATCTTAAACTTAAGATGCCCGGTCCACGCGGCGTCATCACTATCAGCGGAAACACAGAGCGTTCTCTTCGCGCGGAAGACTACGTGGTGGCTCTAGCAGCCGAACCACTGAACAACCTCTTTGACCCGAGTAACTGATCGGTCCTCGAGACCTTGGACACGGCTAGACGTGTCCGGCGCACCACTAGTTTTGCAGCCCTGATAAACCTGAGCTTAATTAATGGTTACGCCCCATATGTGGTGCTCGGGGCTGCCCGCACAAGGCCCATAGTTTGGCCCGAATGTATTTACACTCAAGATATCAAATTTACACGGTTCATTAAGATTGACCGACTTTACGCACGATCACACCAGATTCTTTCACCTGGTTTTTTCTTTCTTTTTATAGATGACCATCATGCTATACCCTTCCAGGATACGGCACAACGGTGCAGACGTGCAGCAGGGCCCCGTTCTAAGGTTTCTTTTTAGATTAAGACTCTATGTAAACCTTTTTTATTGTCCCTTGTTGCCTCACACCCTCCTGACACTTAAAATAACCAAGAGGGAATACCGGCGTTATTGGCAAGCTTATGATTCGCCGATCTGAAATAGACGTCACATGGGCAGCAACCAATGTGTTTTTGGGATTTATGCCCTCACCACAGCCGCTCTTTCGTCACGCCGGATTAATGCACGTACCCGGAAATTCAGGGATCATTATCGAGGGCGGTACTCAGCCCAGTATATGTTGCAAAGTCCGAATAGCTTCGGGAGTGTTCGGCGTCGCGAGTTTGGCCTTATATGCATCAGCTCCGAATCATGTCTTTGGTCAATAGTTGGGTTTGCCCAGCTCCTGTGTTTTGCTACCTTATGTTCCACTCTATCGGCTAAGGTGGTACTAGGAGAACTACTGCGATTGTGCCTTGGTTCATCTAGATGAGCACCTCAGTAGAGAAAGCCGAAAACTGACTGTCATGATAAAGCGAGAGACTGGTCAACCACTCGATGACTCCGCAGAATCTTCGAGATTCCTCCGCATTAATGAAGGACTGGTTTCCCGGCCACTTATGTACACGCACCATATTCGGATGAGCACGGGCATACCATGGGCTATATAGTAGCCCCACCGTCAAACTCCTATGGCTAAGTGAAAGTGTTAAAGCTATATAGTCTGATTGCCTCGTTCACCGTGCTACCACCTCCTTAACGGATCAAAACGTTGGATCAAGTGTGATTACGCGCTTTGTCAAACACCCCCGCATTATATGCGAGGGGGCTGAAGCCGATGACTGCAAACTTTCAGGTTATATGCCTATATACATAAGCGGCCACACAGGAGGCATTACAATAGTTTACGGGCAAAAGTATAAATATAGCCTTCATTACCAAAAACATTGTTTTACAATCTAGATACGTCTCATTCGAACATGGTATTCTTTGAGCACTGAGCCTCTATTAAACGGGCACCTTCTAAGACTTCTTCAAAATAGTGCTCGGGCGAGTCCTGGCCCCCGGGTGGACCCCTGGTTGCAATATCGGTGGCCTCCATCTTCGCCCAATATGTCTTGACACAGGCAAGAGCCATCCGCGCACCCTCTATCCACGCCGACCTCTTGACAGCGTCGATATGCGGCACAACACGAATAAATCGTTGCACTAAATCAAAATAACTATCCGGACTTGGTTCCTTCGGCCATAGGTGATCCACGACAGCCTTCATGGCAAGCCCGGATAACCTATGGAGCTCGGCCCACTCGGCCATTTGCTCATTCAACAACAACGGACGCCTTGGAGCACTGAAATGCGACCAGAACAATCTTTCCGCCTCATGATCTTCTCGATCCTTGAAATACTGCGTCGCGTCAGCAGCACTCTTTGCCAAATCCAAGTACGCGTCTAAAGAACTCCACAATTGGTCAAGAGGGGCATACTTCGGATCGCTGAATTTCGTTCGCAATAAAAACGGCTTCCCAGTCGCGATATCACCGGCTTGCCGAAGCTCCTCCCGAGTCGCTTTGATCTCAGAGTGAGTTTCCTTTGCTGCTTGTAAGGCCTTCTCTAGGTCAGCCGTTTTCGTTTGGTTTTCCCTTTCGAGAAGTTCATATCGGCTTGCGGCATTTTGTAGGTCAAGAGCCATGTTGGCTATTTTATCCTCACTTTGGCGATGAGCAAGCCATTCGGCTTTTAATTCTGCAGCTGCCTTCACGGCAGCCGCATCGCTTCTCCTGGCTTGCTCCTTGGCTCGGGCAAGCTCCACCGGAAGGGTCTCCATGGCGGCAGCTCCATCTGCAGTCAAAGCATATCATAAATTCGAGTATTATGCTCTTATTTATACTTGTTGACCACCCAAATATACATACCCTGTGCCTCGTCAAGCCGCTTGTTCAGGAGCGTGATGTCTGCATCTGCCACGTCAAGTTGTCGCCTCAGTTCAGCAAATTCAGCAGTCCGGTCAACCACCAGATCTGCAGCCGCGTGCGTACAAAATCAGTGCTATCACTACCTGAGACTATGATCCTCTGGTCGCCTCGTCCGAATGGCAACCAGAGTCTCAGGGGCTACTATCTATACAAAGCACACCTTGTGTGTACAGTACAATCAAAAATATATATCACTTTGCGTACCTCAAAGCCTCTTAGCAGGCTCGTAAAAACTTCATTCAACCCGCTTTTTGTAGAGGAAATCCTCTCTACCACCGTACCCATTAAGGTACGATGTGCCTCTGAGATATCCGCTTGCTGCATAAGACCCATCAATGTGTCCGGTTGTACACCGGGCGATCCCGGGCATTTTCTGTTGGTCTCCCTAGGAGCCGAGAACCCCAAACTTCGGGCGGCCGAAGAATTACCTTCTGGCCTTTGCGGATCGGGCGAGACCCTCCGGGACGACACCTCAGGGTCGTTCGCCTCGTGAAGCGGGGAAGTGGGAGGAGGCGTTTCGCTCTCCATCATCTCCGGAAGATGATCCCCCAAGGACAAACATTGCTGAGAAGGGCTATGATCCGGACTGCAAAACATATGTCTTGGTTGTTATTTCTAGAAAAAAAACAAGGGCATGCTTACTAAAGTACCTTTGTTCACTTACGGCTCGGTCGACGGCTGGCCCCCTTGTGGGCGCTGTGCGGTAAGGTTGCCCTCCGAGGCAGGGCCCTCTGATGCAGGTTTCTTCCCTCGTTTGGAGACCTCTGCTTCCAAATCTTCAGGGGCGCTCCTTTTCTTCCCATGGGGAGAGGGGGTGCTAGAATCTCCTCCCCGTTCACCCTCCGACACGGAGGTACTAATTTCCCCGGTTACGATGCGTAACGTACCTCCAGTACGAAGTCCACTCTTGGCTTCCCCATTCCTCTCCTCGTCCTCCCCTGATGGCACTTCATAAGGTGCGCGAGCCAGCATCCTGGTTAGTACAGGATCCAGATGAGTCTTCGGGAAGAGGGGCCGAACACCTGATCCTCTCCGCCTTTCTTATCCAGTCATGGTCGAGGGTGGTTATTCAGAATAATGTTGTGACGAATATAATGACAACATGTTCGGTCGCGGAATTACTTACTTGGGTATCTTGATGGTTGCAGTTGAGACCCCCATCCTCTGTTGTGTCCGGACAGTTTATTCGTGATCCGAAGAATAATCGATACAACCCCTCGAGCGTCACGCCGAAGAAGTGTTCAATGGTTCGCGGTCCTTCCGGGTTGAACTCCCACATGCGAAGAGATCGACGTTGGCATGGCAGGACCCGACAAACTAGCATTACTTGAATTACTTTGACGAGACTAATATCCCTCTTGAGGAGATCTCGGATGCGGCTTTGCAATGTCAGCACGTCATTAACCGGTCCCCAGTCCAGCCCCTTGTTGACCCATGATGCAAGTTGTGGCAGAGGGGCAAAACGGAAGGCCGGGGCAGCTGCCCACTTTGTACCTCGGGGTGATGTGATATAAAACCACTCCCGTTGCCACAGGCCGGACACCTCCGGGAAGGAACCCTTTGTCCATAAGGCGTCGGCACCTTTGCTTATTGTAGCGCCTCCTCACTCCGCGTGTCGCCCGTCAATCATCTTCGGCTTCACATTGAAGCTTTTGAGCCATAAGCCGAAGTGTGGGGTAATGCGGAGGAATGAAGGAAATATGCCCTAGAGGCAATAATAAAGTTATTATTTATTTCCTTATTTCATGATAAATGTTTATTATTCATGCTAGAATTGTATTAACCGGAAACATAATACATGTGTGAATACATAGACAAACATAGTGTCACTAGTATGCCTCTACTTGACTAGCTCGTTAATCAAAGATGGTTAAGTTTCCTAACCATGGACAAAAGAGTTGTCATTTGATTAACGAGATCACATCATTAGAAGAATGATATGATTGACTTGACCCATTCCGTTAGCTTAGCGCTTGATCTTTAGTATGTTGCTATTGCTTTCTTCATGACTTATACATGTTCCTATGACTATGAGATTATGCAACTCCCGTTTACCGGAGGAACACTTTGTGTGCTACCAAACGTCACAACGTAACTGGGTGATTATAAAGGAGCTCTGCAGGTGTCTCCGAAGGTACATGTTGGGTTGGCATATTCGAGATTAGGATTTGTCACTCCGATTGTCGGAGAGGTATCTCTGGGCCCTCTCGGTAATACACGTCACTTAAGCCTTGCAAGCATTGCAACTAATGAGTTAGTTGTGGGATGATGTATTACGGAACGAGTAAAGAGACTTGCCGGTAACGAGATTGAACTAGGTATTGAGATACCGACGATTGGATCTCGGGCAAGTAACATACCGATGACAAAGGGAACAACGTATATTGTTATGCGGTTTGACCGATAAAGATCTTCGTAGAATATGTAGGAGCCAATATGAGCATCCAGGTTCCGCTATTGGTTATTGACCGAAAACGTGTCTCGGTCATGTCTACATAGTTCTCGAACCCGTAGGGTCCGCACGCTTAAGGTTTCGATGACAGTTTTATTATGAGTTTATGAGTTTTGATGTACCGAAGGAGTTTGGAGTCCCGGATGAGATCGGGGACATGACGAGGAGTCTCGAAATGGTTGAGACGTAAAGTTCGATATATTGGACGACTATATTCGGAGTTCGGAAAGGTTCCGAGTGATTCGGGTATTTTTCGGAGTACCGAGGAGTTACGGGAATACGGGGAAGAGTATTGGGCCTTAATAGGCCTTAGTGGGAAGGAGCCAGGAGGTGGCGCGCCCCTCCCAAGCCCAGTCCGAATTGGACAAAGGGTTTGGGGCGCGGCCCCCCTCTCCCTTCCTTCTCCACTTCCCTCCTTTCCCCCCTTCTCCTAGTTGGACTAGGAAAGGAGTCCTCCCGGTGGGAGTAGGACTCCCCTTGGCGCGCCCTCCTCCTAGGGCCGGCCTCCTCCTCCCTTGCTCCTTTATATACGGGGGCAGGGGGGCACCCCATGACACACAAGTTGATCTACGTGATCGTTCCTTAGCCGTGTACGGTGCCCCCTCCACCATATTCCACCTCGGTCATATCGTTGCGGTGCTTAGGCGAAGCCCTGCGTCGGTAGAACATCATCATCGTTACCATGCCGTCGTGCTGACGGAACTCATCCCTGACACTTTGCTGGATGGGAGTCCGGGGATCGTCATCGAGCTGAACGTGTGCTGAACTTGGAGGTGTCGTATGTTCGGTGCTTGGATCGGTCGGATCGTGAAGACGTACGACTACATCAACCGCATTGTCATAACGCTTCCGCTTACGGTCTACGAGGATACGTGGACAATACTCTCCCCTCTCGTTGCTATGCATCACCATGATCTTGCATGTGCGTAGGAAATTTTTTGAAATTACTACGTTTCCCAACAGTGGCATGCGAGCCTAGGTTTTATGCGTTGATGTTATATGCATGAGTAGAACACAAGTGAGTTGTGGGTGATACAAGACATATTGCTTACCAGCATGTCATACTTTGGTTCGGCGGTATTGTTGGATGAATCGGCCCGGACCGACATTACGCGTACGCTTACGCGAGACTGGTTTTATCGCCGTGCTTTGCACACGGGTGATTAGCGGGTGTCAGTTTCTCCAACTTTAGTTGAACTGAGTGTGGCTATGCCCGGTCCTTGTGAAGGTTAAAACAACACTAACTTGACGAACTATCATTGTGGTTTTGATGCGTAGGTAAGAACGGTTCTTGCTCAGCCCGTAGCAGCCACGTAAAATTTGCAACAACAAAGTAGAGGACGTCTAACTTGTTTTTACAGGGCATGTTGTGATGTGATATGGTCAAGAAGTGATGAGATATAAGTTGTTGTATGAGATGATCATGTTTTGTTGAAGTTATCGGCAACTGGCAGAAGCCCTATGGTTGTCTCTTTGTTGCATAAAGATGCAAGTGCCAAATAATTGCTTTACTTTATCGCTATGCGATAGCAATAGTTGCAAGAGCAATAGTTGGCGAGACGACCATGTGACGACACATTGATATAGATCAAGATGATGAAGATCATGGTGTCATGCCGGTGATGATAGAGATCATGACAGTACTTTGGAGATGGAGATCAAAGGCGCAAGATGATCATGGCCATATCATGTCACATATATTGATTGCATATGATGTTTATCTGTTATACATCTTATTTTGTTTTGTTTTACGGTAGCATTTTAAGATGATCTCTCACTAATTATCAAGAAGTGTTCTCCCTCAGTATGCACCGTTGCAAAAGTTCTTCGTGCTGAGACACCACGTGATGATCGGATGTGATAGGCTCTACGTTCAAATACAACGGGTGAAAAATAGCTGCACACGTGGAATACTCAGGTTAAACTTGACGAGCCTAGCATATAACAGATATGGCCTCGGAACATGGAGACCGAAAGGTCGAGCGTGAATCATATAGTAGATATGATCAACATATTGATGTTCACCATTGAAACTACTCCATCTCACGTGATGATCGGACATGGTGTAGTTGATATGGATCACGTAATCACTTAGAGGATTAGAGGGATGTCTATCTAAGTGGGAGTTCTTAAGTAATATGATTAATTGAACTTAAATTTATCATGAACTTAGTCTTGGTAGTATTTTGCAAATTATGTTGTAGATCAATAGCTTGCGTTGTTGCTTTCATATGTTTATTTTGATATGTTCCTAGAGAAAATTGTGTTGAAAGATGTTAGTAGCAATGATGCGGATTGGATCCGTGATCTGAGGTTTATCCTCATTGTTGCACAGAAGAATTATGTCCTTAATGCACCGCTAGGTGACGGACCTATTGCAGGAGCAGATGCAGACGTTATGAACGTTTGGCTAGCTCAATATGATGACTACTTAATAGTTTAGTGCACCATGCTTAACAGCTTAGAATCGGTACTTCAAAGATGTTTTGAACGTCATGGACCATATGAGATGTTCCAGGAATTGAAGTTAATATTTCAAGCAAATACCCGAGTTGAGAGATATGAAGTCTCCAACAAGTTCTATAGCTAAAAGATGGAGGAGAATCGCTCAACTAGTGAGCATGTGCTCAGATTGTCTGGGTACTTCAATCGCTTGAATCAAGTGGGAGTTAATCTTCCAGATAAGATAGTGATTGACAGAATTCTCTAGTCACCATTACTAAGTTACTAGAACTTCATGATGAACTATAGTATGCAAGGGGTGACGAAAACGATTCCCGAGCTCTTCGTAATGTTGAAATCGACGAAGGTAGAAATCAAGAAAAAGCATCAAGTGTTGATGATTGACAAGACCACTAGTTTCAAGAAAAGGGCAAAGGGAAAGAAAGGGAAACTTCAAGTAGAATGGCAAACAAGTTGTCACTCCCGTGAAGAAGACCAAAGCTGGACCAAAGCCTGAAAGTAAGTGCTTACACTACAAAGGAAATGGTCACTAGAAGCGGAAATGCCCTAAGTATTTGGTGGATAAGAAGGATGGCAAAGTGAACAAAGGTATATGTGATATACAGGTGTTTGATGTGTGCCTTACTAGTGTTTATAGTAGCCCCTGAGTATTTTGATACTTGTTCGGTTGCTAAGATTAATAACTCGAAACAGGAGTTACATAATAAACAGAGACTAGTAGAGGGGAAGTGACGATGAGTGTTGGAAATAGTTCCAAGATTGATATGATCATCATCACACACTCCCTATATTTTTGAGATTAGTGTTAAAACTAAATAAATGCTATTCAACATTTGCATTGAGCATGAATATGATTTGATCATGTTTATTGCGATACAGTTATTCATTTGAAGTTAAAGAATAATTGTTATTCTGTTTACATGAATAAGACCTTCGATGGTTATACACCCAATGAAAATAGTTTGTTGGATCTCGATCATAGTGATACACATATTCATAATATTGATGCCAAAAGATGCAAAGTTAATAATGATAGTGCAACTTATTTGTGGCACTACCGTTTGGGTCATATCGGTGTAAAGCGCATGAAGAAACTCCATAAAGATGGATTTTCAGAATCACTTGGTTATGGATCATTTGATGCTTGCGAACTGTGCCTTTTGGGCAAGATGACTAAAACTCCGTTCTCCGGAACAATGGAACAAGCTACTGACTTATTGGAAATAATACATACCGATGTATGCGATCCAATGAGTGTTGATGCTCGTGGCAAGTATCGTTATTTTCTGACATTCACAAGATGATTTGAGCAGATATGGGTATATCTACTTGATGAAACATAAGTCTGAAATAGTTGAAAGGTTCAAAGAATTTCAGAGTGGAGTGGAAAAATCATCGTAACAAGAACATAAAGTTTCTGCGATCTGATCGCGGAGACGAATATTTGAGTTACGAGTTTGGTCTTCAATTAAAACAATGTGGAATAGTTTCATAGCTCACGCCACCTGGAACACCACAACATTATGGTGAGTCCGAACGTCGTAACCGCACTTTATTGGATATGGTGCGATCTATGATGTCTCTTACTGATTTACCACTATTGTTTTGGGGTTATACATTAGAGACAGCTGCATTCACGTTAAAAGGGCACCATCAAAATCCGTTGAGACGACACCATATGAACTGTGGTTTAGCAAGAAACCCAAGTTGTCATTTCTTAAAGTTTGGGGCTGCGATGCTTATGTGAAAAAGTTTCATCCTGATAAGCTCAAACCCAAATCGGAGAAGTGCGTCTTCATAGAATACCCAAAGGAAACTGTTGGGTACACCTTCTATCACAGATCTGAAGGCAAGATATTCGTTTCTAAAAATGGATCCTTTCTAGAGAAGGAGTTTCTCTCGAAAGAAGTGAGTGTGAGGAAAGTAGAACTTGATGAGGTAACTATATCTACTCCCTTGTTGGAAAGTAGTTTATCACAGAAATCAGTTCCAGTGATTCCTACACCAATTAGTGAGGAAGTTAATGATGATGATCATGAAACTTCAGATCAAGTTACTACCAAACCTCGTAGGTCTTCCAGAGTAAGATCCGCACCAGAGTGGTGCAGTAATCATGTTCTGGAAGTCATGTTACTAGACCATGATGAACCTACGAACTATGAGGAAGCGATGATGAGCCCAGATTCCGCGAAATGGCTTGAGGCCATAAAATCTGAGATATGATCCATGTATGAGAACAAAGTATGGACTTTGATTGACTTGCTCGATGATCAGCAAGCCATGTGTAGTGTTACTATCTACTAAGTTCGACTTGTTGTGAAAGGTTTTCAACAAGTTCAAGGTGTTGAATACGATGAGATTTTTCTCACTCGTATCGATGCTTAAGTCTATCTGAATCATGTTAGCAATTGCCACATTTTATGAAATCTGGCAAATGAATGTCAAAACTGCATTCCTTACTGGATTTTTTAAAGAGGAGCTATATATGATGCAACTAGAAGGTTTTATTAATCATAAAGGTGCCAAGAAAATGTGCAAGCTCCAGCGATCCATCAATGGACTGGTGCAAGCATCTCGGAGTTGGAATATACGCTTTGATGAGTTGATCAAAGTATATGGTTTTATACAGACTTTTGGAAAGGCCTATATTTACAAGAAAGTGAGTGGGAGCACTACAGCCTTTCTGATAAGTATATGTGAATGACATATTATTAATTGGAAATGATGTAGAATTTTCTGAAAAGCATAAAGGAGTGTTTGAAAGGAGTTTTTCAAAGAAAGACCTCGGTGAATCTGCTTATACATTGAGCATCAAGATCTATATATATAGATCAAGACGCTTGGTAAGTTTTTTTCAATGAGTACATACCTTGATAAAATTTTGAAGTAGTTCAAAATGGAACAGTCAAAGAAGGAGTTCTTGCCTGTGTTGCAAGGTGTGAAATTGAGTAAGACTCAAATCCCGACCACGGCAGAAAATAGAAAGAGAATGAAGAGTCATTCCCTATGCCTCAGTCATATGTTCTATAAAAGTATGTCATGCTATGGACCAGGCCTATTGTATACTTTGCCCTGGTTTGGCAAGGGAGTATAGTAGTGATCTAGGAATAGATCACTCGACATTGGTCAAAATTATCCTTAGTGGAATAAGGATATATTTCTCGATTATGAAGGTGACAAAAGGTTCGTCATAAAGGGTTACGTCGATGCAAGTTGTGGCACTGGTCCAGATGACTTTAAGTCTTTTTTTTTGAGGGAAGATGACTTTAAGTCTTAATCTGGATACATATTGAAAGTGGGAGCAATTAGCTAGAGTAGCTCCGTGCAGAGCATTGTGGACATAGAATATTTGCAAAATACATACGGCTCTGAATATGACAACCCCGTTGACGAAACTTCTCTCACAAGCAAAACATGATCATACCTTAGTACTCTTTGGGTGTTAATCACATAGCGATGTGAACTAGATTATTGACTCTAGTAAACCCTTTGGGTGTTGGTCACATGAAGATGTGAACTATGGGTGTTAATCATATACAGATATGAATATTGGTATTAAATCACATGGCGATGTGAACTAGATTATTGACTCTAGTGCAAGTGGGAGACTAAAGGAAATATGACCTAGAGGCAATAATAAAGTTATTATTTATTTCCTTATTTCATGATAAATGTTTATTATTCATGCTAGAATTGTATTAACTGGAAACCTAATACATGTGTGAATACATAGACAAACATAGTGTCACTAGTATGCCTCTACTTGACTAGCTCGTTAATCAAAGATGGTTAAGTTTCCTAACCATGGACAAAAGAGTTGTCATTTGATTAACGAGATCACATCATTAGAAGAATGATATGATTGACTTGACCCATTCCGTTAGCTTAGCGCTTGATCTTTAGTATGTTGCTATTGCTTTCTTCATGACTTATACATGTTCCTATGACTATGAGATTATGCAACTCCCGTTTACCGGAGGAACACTTTGTGTGCTACCAAACGTCACAACGTAACTGGGTGATTATAAAGGAGCTCTGCAGGTGTCTCCGAAGGTACATGTTGGGTTGGCATATTCGAGATTAGGATTTGTCACTCCGATTGTCGGAGAGGTATCTCTGGGCCCTCTCGGTAATACACGTCACTTAAGCCTTGCAAGCATTGCAACTAATGAGTTAGTTGTGGGATGATGTATTACGGAACGAGTAAAGAGACTTGCCGGTAACGAGATTGAACTAGGTATTGAGATACCGACGATTGGATCTCGGGCAAGTAACATACCGATGACAAAGGGAACAACGTATATTGTTATGCGGTTTGACCGATAAAGATCTTCGTAGAATATGTAGGAGCCAATATGAGCATCCAGGTTCCGCTATTGGTTATTGACCGAAAACGTGTCTCGGTCATGTCTACATAGTTCTCGAACCCGTAGGGTCCGCACGCTTAAGGTTTCGATGACAGTTTTATTATGAGTTTATGAGTTTTGATGTACCGAAGGAGTTTGGAGTCCCGGATGAGATCGGGGACATGACGAGGAGTCTCGAAATGGTTGAGACGTAAAGTTCGATATATTGGACGACTATATTCGGAGTTCGGAAAGGTTCCGAGTGATTCGGGTATTTTTCGGAGTACCGAGGAGTTACGGGAATACGGGGAAGAGTATTGGGCCTTAATAGGCCTTAGTGGGAAGGAGCCAGGAGGTGGCGCGCCCCTCCCAAGCCCAGTCCGAATTGGACAAAGGGTTTGGGGCGCGGCCCCCCTCTCCCTTCCTTCTCCACTTCCCTCCTTTCCCCCCTTCTCCTAGTTGGACTAGGAAAGGAGTCCTCCCGGTGGGAGTAGGACTCCCCTTGGCGCGCCCTCCTCCTAGGGCCGGCCTCCTCCTCCCTTGCTCCTTTATATACGGGGGCAGGGGGGCACCCCATGACACACAAGTTGATCTACGTGATCGTTCCTTAGCCGTGTGCGGTGCCGCCTCCACCATATTCCACCTCGGTCATATCGTTGCGGTGCTTAGGCGAAGCCCTGCGTCGGTAGAACATCATCATCGTCACCATGCCGTCGTGCTGACGGAACTCATCCCCGACACTTTGCTGGATCAAAGTCCGGGGATCGTCATCGAGCTGAACGTGTGCTGAACTTGGAGGTGTCGTACATTCGGTGCTTGGATCGGTCGGATCGTGAAGACGTACGACTACATCAACCGCGTTGTCATAAGCTTCCGCTTACGGTCTACGAGGGTACGTGGACAATACTCTCCCCTCTCATTGCTATGCATCACCATGAACTTGCGTGTGCATAGGAAATTTTTTGAAATTACTATGTTTCCCAACAAGGAAAAGGCCTCACACACAACGATAAACGAGGAGATGTGAAGGAAGGAATCGGGAGCTAGATCATGAAAATCTAGCCCGTAATAATACATGAGCCCTCTAACAAAGGGATGAAGACCGAAGCCTAGCCCTCGGATAAAGTGGGAGATGAATACAACGCTCTCGTTGGGTTTGGGAGTAGGAATAACCTGCCCTTGGGCAGGAAGCCTGTGAAGGATTTTGGCGGTCAGATACCTAGCCTCCCTAAGCTTCTTGATATCCTCCTCTATGACAGAAGAGGCCATCCACCGGCCTTGAGGGTTGTATCCGGACATGATTGAAGATCCGGAGTGCGTGGACTGAACCTTGGGTGTTGGAACTCAAGGTAGGAGAAGGGAGGGATCAGGCGTGGAAAGAAAAGGGCAGGTCTTGGCCTCTTTATAAAGAGGATGAATGTCAAGCGTCCTCCGCGCGGCCGTTTGGAACTTGCCTAAACCGAGGAGTCATACTAACGGCACGGTTGGGTTACCCGCGCCCGTATTGATGAGAATCTCATGATAAGGGGGATACGATCTCTGCTTCGACAAGACGTGCCAATAAAACCGCCTCGCAAGATGTGCAGTAGCAGGTTGGGAAAACGGTACGTATAATGACCGGACCGCGGCGTGATGTCACACTATGGAAAGGTTGTCAGCAGATTAGACTTGTGGAATATTGTGCTCTCTATGGTGGTATGTGGAATTTGTTTTGCAGAGCTGGACATGATCCTTGTGTTCAAGATCTTCTTTGGAGTATTCGGAGAAGGAACCGGCCTTGCAATGCCGAAGACAATTTGTGCGCCAGACCCATCGTCGTTGAAGCCCGGTTCAGGGGCTATTGAGGGAGTCCTGGATTAGGGGGTCCTCGGATGGCCGGACTATATACTTATGCCGGACTGTTGGACTATGAATATACAAGGTTGAAGACTTTCTCCCGTGTCTGGGTGGGACTCTCCTTTGCGTGGAAGGCAAGCTTGGCAATTCGGACATGTAGATTCCCTTCTCTGTAACCGACTCTGTGTAACCCTAGCCCCCTCCGGTGTCTATATAAACTGGAGGGTTTAGTCTGTAGGACAACAACAATCATAATCATAGGCTAGCTTCTAGGGTTTAGCCTCTATGATCTCGTGGTAGATCAACTCTTGTAATACTCATATCATCAAGATCAATCAAGCAGGAAGTAGGGTATTAGCTCCATCGAGAGGGCCCGAACCTGGGTAAACATTGTGTCCCCCTCCTCCTGTTACCATTAGCCTTAGACGCATAGTTCGGGACCCCCTACCCGAGATCCGCCGGTTTTGACACCGACAACCACCTCATGCCGTGACCCTTAAACTATGCTATTAGGGAGACATTATACACATATTTATTTAGCGGGACATTGCTCAAAATGATTATGATGATGACTATTGAGGTTTTTGTATCCTCGAGCAGGTGCCTCCAACTATCCCTAGCCCTCGCCTTATAAAGGGGATGAGGGCTATTTTTCCCCTAGTTACTAGAGAATGATGATGATGACTACTGACGTTTGTGTGTCCTAGAGCAGGTGCCTGTAACTATCCCTAGCCCTCGCCTTATAAAGGGGATGAGGGCTAGGGTTTACATGAACTGACAAGGGCACACTACAAGAAATACGTCAACTTGCAACCATCACTATTGGTCACTGAATGGTCATTGTTTTCCATTTGCGACCTTTACTTGATCAAAAACAGATGGTCAAAAGCTGGCCATCAAGAACTGAAATTAACGACCTTCTTCGGGATAAGGTCGTTGAAGGCAACACCAAAACAAAAGGCCATGGATCCTACGACATTCTGTTTTGCTCGTTGGTTGTTTGTCTAGGCCACGTCAGATCCGACGTGGCAAAATTGCGACCAAATGAAAAGGTCATTGATAAGAATCAGCCCGGTCCAGTTCAGTGTTTTACACGGGCCGAGCCCAACAATTCAGCCTTTCTATTTTTTTCCTGTCAATTTTTGGTCGATTTCATGGGCCTAGCCCAACATTATAGCCTTTTTATTTTTGGGTTCACTAGTCAAGTGGGTCCGCATTGTCAGGTACTGGGTCCTAGCTATCAGGGCCATATTCTTCAAATTTTTTAATTTAACATAAATAAAGACCTAGTATTTAAATTGGCACATAGAAAGTACACAAAATACTTCAAATATTATCAATCATCAAAATGCTACATCATATAACACACATACAAATGTGATCAGCATCAAGATTACAATCAGATAACAGGCTCTACAAGTATACAACCAGATAACAAGCTCTACAAGTGTACAATCACATGAGCCAAGTTCTGCTACATCATATTACTCTCAGGATTAGCTCCAATGAGCTAGAACTATGCTTCCTTCGACTTCTTTGTCCTGATACTCGCAAAGAAACATGAAAGGCCAGCATTTGCATGTTATAGAACAAAATGGTTAGAAACAAAAAAAAGCAAATCTAATAGTAGATACAAAAATAATGAAGGACATTCTGTGTGCATATATACCAGTAGAACACATAAACCCATCCATCAAAATCTTGTTTCTGAACATTGGCATCAAATCAACAAAAACACTGAATTAACATGCACAAAAGGAAAGAGCTAATATAGGGCAGGTATATGGGTATCAAAACTAATACGAAAGGAACGACAATCTATTTTAAGTATTTCAGGTTTGAGGCATTTTCGATACTACAATCAATATATAACAACCAACATTTCAATCCACGGACACCACATGACAGAAAAGGTACTAAGGCACTTGCTACATAGAACCAAAGCAAGGTACATAGCACATGCAGGCCAATAATAAATTGGTACCAAATCCATAAATCATCGTCTAAAATGAAGTTAATGAGAAATTTTATAATCAATTTAATAGTTGATAGTAATGTTTGCATTGGACACATCGAGAACTAAAATTATACAGTCCATCCAGAACTAAATAATAGTACAGCAGATTAGCTCTTAGCATGAAGGAACATAACCAAATTAAACAAGATGGTTGTTCAAGTTTCTATACAAGTATTCATGATTACAGTTTGTTACCATCGTCCAAATTCTCCAACATGTACAAAATTAATTAATACATCTGAATGTGCTACCACTGAAGCAAACATGAGGCCATGAAGCATCAGGCCAGCCATGATTTACATATTTACCAATGAGCAAACATGATACATGCATCAAGCATTAGGCCATGAAGCATCTGTCACATATTTGTTCAACCAGACGAGTATATGCCTGACTTTGGGTCGATGCGATGGATGGGGCTGCAGTTGAACATCTGGTCCAGGGATGAGCCTGCTAATCCAAATCGAACAAACAAATTCATTAGGAGGGTTTTGGAGAGACAAGGAAGAAATGAAGGAAACATACATACATGTCTATATATAAGCAGCAAAAGCAAGTAATATAAATATATCCTCTTTCTTCCTCTACAACACTAACCAGTGCAACATCAATGATTATACACAAGGACAGCAGCAAGCCGATAAAGAAAGCTCAAGATTTGTGTCTTTTGCCAGTTTTAGCACACTAGTACATGTGTTAAAATGGAAGCGTCGCTGCTGGGTTATATTAACAAATAATCCAAGTGTTGCAACAGCCAACAAAATAGAAAAAATCTATACACACGCACATAATTAATCAATGGTTCCGTCACCGTTGTTGCCAAAAAGAAAAATTCATCCACTGGTCCCCAGTGTCGGTGCAGTCCAATGCATGGCGCCGACGGCTGCATACGAGGAGATCGAAGCAGTGAGCGAGGGGACGGGGCCACAGTCCAAATCTGCATGAAAAAGAGACATGTTGTATAATGGTTGTGGAGCAACAATAATTATGAAAATATTTTGCTTAAGTGCATGAAGGACCAGTAATCAATATCATAACTGAGATGAAACTAAATAAAAATGGCCTTTGAAATACTATGCAGATGATATTGATCACATGCACACCAAATCATTCAAAAAACTAACTGCAATTCTCATCAGCTGATCAGCAAGCAGTGCATCAACAAAATATGGAGCAACAAGCACAACATGACAACAACTATTTGATAGATTTGATTAAACATGTATAAAGCAGCAACACACATCGACAATGATACGAGGACCGAATCAAGGTACAAGGCGGCAAGCATGCAACCCGGACCTAATGCTCTCGGCATCCCGACAAGGGAAGCATGCGTCTCAAGACCAGCTGCATTTCCTAATACAACCGGTGAACCACAATTGCAAGTGCAATTAATGGCAAGTGTTGGCAGTACTGAATCTACCACAACGGCAAGCATTACATAGTACTACTATGTAATTGATATGCAAAAGAAGATACATCTCCCATGTTCAACAACCAGGTTCGACCATGAAGTTTCTACTACTCCTACATCAGTAAGCTGATCATTTAAGATGCTAATGTTTACTTGTTAAGTACAATTATTTTTACTCTAAGATTTTAGCTAAGCAAATATACCAATAAGAAGAGACACTTCGCCACCAATATTCTGTGACATCTGTAGAATTCGTACCTCATAAACATGCATGAAATGTCTATCTCAAAGAAGTATACATGCTAATCATGTTTAATTAGGCCAGCAGCACAAAACAACCTATTATATTGCCTTACAAGAAGTACTAGCAGAAAAAACCTCTAATAACCAGGTATACAACTAATTGTCTCATAGTAACAGAACTAAGAAGATGATCAGAGTGAAGAAGGTAGCCCCAAGAGTTCACCGGAGTTCACCAGAGATTTGTGGTGCAGAGGGCAGGAACCAAGGAGGTAGTCAAACTGTTGAAGTCAAGGGCCAGCCTAGCCTACTACCACGCATGAGGCCACAACCAGCCCAGCAGCAGCACCACCGCTGGAGCCCTCACCAACGTCCAAGCTTTATCGAGCTCCCTGTAAATTGCATTCAGCATCAAAGCATCAATAGTTGGAGCTGCAACGTGAATATCTTAGGGGAAGCTACAATTGGCATATACATAGGCAGGGCAGGGTTTAAATAACCAAGTCATGTTTAAAAGAGTTGACTGAATGAGTACAATTAGCATGTAACCTAGAAAACATATAGCTACTATCTATCTATCAACACATGTCATCACATAGAATCCCAACTTCATGATTCAGAAGCACGAGCAATGGCTACAGACCATAGAGGGCTAGTTCTCTTCTCTGAAGGAAAACGGATGACAAATAGTGCATAACCATGGTATATAAGACCTTATGAAGAGAGTATTACCACAAGACTTGATGCTTCAGAAGCAAGAAGGTTGCATGCTTCTTTATTAGATTCAAGGCACTCAAGTAGGCAGTTTGAAAGCATTAAACACGCGATGTCTTGAAGCTTCAGTGGAGCTTACTAACCTCCATCTATGTTTACAATTATTATATCAGAATCACATCAGTACATGGTGCAGACTACATGTGTATGTATGGAATTACACTGCCTTTGATATCATACAGATGAACATCATCTGACATTATGTTCACAGATAAGTTACTCATTAGATTCATCTCGTCCACCAATTTGATAAAAGTGAAAAAGGTTTCACATTATGAGATGTAGTTGTTTTTACCAGCCATCCATTTGATGATGCCAATTGTGCCCCTAGTGCTGCAAGGTTAAGCATTTCAACTATGTAC
>NC_057804.1:412313954-412357350 GCF_018294505.1 Triticum aestivum | reverse complement strand
ATCAAGCATACTAAATGGGTTTTTCAAACCCACCCTGGCTTTCCCCGATTTGAACTTACTAGTTAACGCAAAGCTATCGGCATAAGATTCTGAAAAAGGCCACTCTGAGCCATACAATTCATAAATAATACACCATAGCTACGTAATGATTCCTACTGAGATTCCGTTTCAGTTGAGCCAAAAATAGTCTGATAGTCCAAGCGCACACATTTGGCTTGGCGCATATCTATACTCTAGATAGCAAATCGTATATGCAGAGGCGCAAAAGAACTGTACTTTATCTACGGGGTGGCGACAGGGGATGCAACAACAATGCGCACGCAGTGGCAGTTGGAACGCACCTCGATGTCGGTGAAGCCAAAGAGCGCACGGAAGTCGGTGATGGCGATGGCCATCTCTAGCTTTTGGTTGGCGTCCCGGTACATGGCCGGGTGCATGGCATGCAGCAGCTCCGCCAGGCCCTTGTCTAGGTGCGCTTGGATCGACAGCGTCTTGGCCAGCGACAGCACCTGCAGAAAAATCACGCGCCAAGGATGCGGGCATGTAACAGAGTCAGCTTCACGAACAAGTCATGTTTGAGGAACAGAACGGGCAAGCGAGCAGAGGAAAGGAAGTGGCACCTTGACAAGAAATAGGAGGTCGTCGGCCCAGCGCGCGGCGACGGCTGGATGATATGTCTCCAATGTATCTATAATTTTTGATTGTTCCATGCTATTATATTATCAGTTTTGGATGTTTAACAAGCATTTATATGCTATTTTATATTATTTTTGGGACTAACCTATTAACCGAGGGCCTAGTGCCAGTTTCTGTTTTGTTTTTTGCCTATTTTAGAGTTTCACAGAAAAGGAATACCAAACGGAGTCCAAGCGGAATGAAACCTTCGCGATGATCTTTCTTGGACCGAAAGGAAACCAGAAGACTTGGAGATGAAGTCGGAGACGCAACGAGGCGGCCACGAGGCAGGAGGGCGTGCCTAGGGGGTAGGGCGCGCCCCCTACCTCGTGGGCTCCTCGTAGCTCCCCTGACCTAGTTCCTTCGCCCATATATACTCGTACACCCTAAAAACATCCAGGGGAGCCACGAAACCACTTTTCCACCACCGCAATCTTCTGTACACATGAGATCCCATCTAGGGTCCTTTTCCGGCGTCCTGCCGGAGGGGAATTCAATCACGGAGGGCTTCTACATCAACAACATTACCTCTCCAATGAAGCGTGAGTAGTTTACCACAGACCTTCGGGTCCATAGTTATTAGCTAGATGGCTTCTTCTCTCTCTTTGATTCTCAATACCATGTTCTCCTCGATGTTCTTGGAGATTTATTCGATGTAATATTCTTTTACAGTGTGTTTGCCGAGATCTGATGAATTGTGGACTTATGGTCAGATTATCTATGAATATTATTTGGTTCTTCTCTGAATTCTTGTATGCATGATTTGATATCTTAGCAAGTCTCTTAAAATTATCGGTTTAGTTTGGCCAACTAGATTGATCTTTCTTGCAATGGGGGAACTGCTTAGCTTTGGGTTCAATCTTGCGGTGTCCTTTCCCAATGACAGTAGGGGCAGCAAGGCACGAATTGTATTGTTGCCATCGAGGATAAAAAGATGGGGTTTTCATCATATTGTTTGAGTTAATTCCTCTACATCATGTCATCTTGCTTAATGCGTTACTCCGTTCTTTATGAACTTAATACTCTAGATGCGTGTTGGATAGCGGTCGACGTGTGGAGTAATAGTAGTAGATGCCGGCAGGAGTCGGTCTACTTGACACGAACGTGATGCCTATGTTCATGATCATTGCCTTAGATATCGTCATAACTATGCACTTTTCTATCAATTGCTCGGCAGTAATTTGTTCACCCACTATAATATTTGCTATCTTGAGAGAAGCCACTAGTGAAACCTATGGTCCCCGGGTCTCTTTTCCATTATACTGAATCTTGTTTACATCTTGCTAGTTTCTGATCTACTATTGTGCAATCTTTTACTTTCCGTTCTATAAACTAAAAATATTTACTTTACCGTTCATCTATCTCTATCAGATCTCACTTCTGCAAGTGACCGTGAAGGGATTAACAACCCCTTTATTGTGTTGGGTGCAAGTTGTTGATTGTTTGTGCAGGTACTCGGTGACTTGTGCGTTGTCTCCTACTGGATTGATACCTTGGTTCGCAAAACTGAGGGAAATACTTTTGCTACTTTGCTGCATCACCCTTTCCTCTTCAAGGGAAAACCAACGCAAGCTCAAGAGGTATCAAGAAGGATTTCTGTCGCCATTGCAGGGGAGATCTACGTCAAGTCAAGCCATACCAATTACCCATCATAAACTCTCCTCTCTTGCATTACATTATTCGCTATTCGCCTCTCGTTTTCCTCTCCCCCACCTCTAAAAATATTTTCCTTTTCTTCGCCTTCTTCCTGTATGTCTTTTTGTTTGTGTTTCCATGTGCCTTATATTTGCTTGCATCTTTGCCTGCTAAAAATCTGTTGATATGGATCCACTTAAAGTATTCTACTTGGATCATCTTCGATTCGTATGCGCTCGTGTTGAAACCCCAACTAGCCTAGTTGATGGGAAATCTTTAGATGAGCATGCCCATTTTGTGTGTCATCGTGTGTCTCAAAAAGGGGGACTCTTATGGAATCAAATAAATAGTTTGCTATGCTATGCTTGGAATCTTTGTGAAATTTATGATTTTACTTGTTGCTCGGAACACCCTAAAAACACCTTACTTACTTATGTGAGTTTAATGATAATGAAATCCTATCTTCTTATGCCAAAGGTGTTTATAGTTACTATGATATCGAACAAATTGAAGAATTTGTTGCTTTTAAGGGTGCCTATGAAGTTGCTTCTTTGATTGAAAAGTATGATATTACTCTCTACAAATCTGAAAATTTTGAAATACTTAAATATTTCTATGAAAACTATGCTCATAATGTCTATGTCAAAGAATTTATTGAGAGAAGGAACATTTCTTTGGTAGAAAATAATGATATGCATGAATCTATAGATAATTATGATTCCGATGATTTGATTGAAATATCCCTTGATGAACATGACGCTTGGTATTCTTGTGGCCATGATGCCAATATTTATGGAGATGAATTTGCTATAGTCCCTTATGTTAAACATGAGATTGTTGCTATTGCACTCATACTTGATAGTTCCTTCGAGAAAAAGAATGATTGCAATGATGTTATTATAAATTCCATTAATGTCAATTGTGCTAATAATATGCAAAACCCTAAGCTTGGGGATGGTAGTTTTGCTATGTCCACTACTTGTTGCAATGATCATGTTTGGGGTGATTCTTCCTATGATCTTGAAAATTTATTTAAGCCCCATGATGAATATGAGATTGATAATAATGTTTGCAATAATATTAAAAGTGGGTTTGGAAGAGTATCAACTTTAGATCCCACATATCTGGAGAATGTTCAATCTTATGAATTTTTTGATAAAAGTGGGTTTGGAGAGGTCATGACTTTAGCTAATGTTGATCCCACTATTTTGGAAGAGTGACGAATTTGCATGCATGTGGATCATGTTGAAAATATGTTTTGTGATAGCTATATTGTTGAATTTGCTTATGATCCTACATGTAATTATTATGAGAAAGGAAAATATGCTCGTAAAAATTTTCATGTTACTAAATTACCTCCCTTCATGTTGAGATTGCTACCATTTACGCATTAAATCTATTCATTTTGTATCAGTGGTGTGGATGAGTATTTCCCGCCTAATTTTCCTGCCATCAACATGGAGCTTGGAACATGTAGTGCTCAAATGCTATTTTTTGGCCGATGGACGTTCGGGAGATCTTGAAACGTACGTCCCCGCTTAATTGGCATGACTTTTTTCGTTTCGTTCTTGGAGAAGAGCGTTGCTTCATGGTAAAGAGCGGGTTCCACCTAACAACAAGTACGACGACACAATTTGCTGGCGCTATGTCCAACAGTAACCCTAAAGGAGACCGACTTATATGACTTTGTATTTGGAACTCATCGGTTCCATAGATGGTGAAGATCACAGCATGAAAAGCATCAATGGGAGCCTTGGCTACTAATCAGTGCAATGTTTACAAGCATTTGGTGAAGCCAGATAGACATGTGTCCACTATGTGGGGTTGAAGTAGAAGGAAGCTTTCATGCCTTGGTAAACAGAGGGCATGATTTTATGGGAACTCATGAGAGTAGTGTGGTTGCTTCCTGCCAATAATTTGCTGATTGATATGAGTAAGGAATGGTCTCTAAATGTTCTAGCAGTGTGAAGAGAATGTCCATAATTTGACAATTATGCTTATCTTGCACATCTGGCAGCTTCACTCAGATATGGACCATGGAAAAGAAGTACCTTCCCCTTGAAACACCTGTTGAGTTCTTGCACACTAACGAAATCATTAAAGGGAAGATGTCATTGTATGAAACTTGTTCTATGCCAGGGATTAAGAGTTCTGTATCGGCACAACCTTGTCCGCATTGCCGGCAAACCAGGAAGCCCTCTTGGTGGATGATTCTTTTCTTGCTCGTGATGGAATGGTGGCGGTGGTCATACCCTTCGAAGATATGATGGGAGCGTAATCTTTGCAGCTTACCGGTTTTTATCGCATTGCAATGATGCTCTAGAGACGGAGATTCACGCACTGATGCAGGGCATGACCTTAACCATACATCATTCAGAAGGCCCAACCGTAGCCTAATTGGACTCCTCCAAGGCATTGCATAGCTCGCTCAGCATATGAACATCTTGCTGCTGAGATCAGGTCCTTGATGAAGAAGGAAGTTTATTACACGGAAGTTGCAGTGCGAACTTCATAGGGCAGCTTACGGTCGTAACAAATGTAACACTCTTATATGAATATTATATGGACACGTAGAGGATCAGGGAACTCTTACCTCTTGACTGTAATCATATAACTTTAGAATAAAACCCCGTTTGCCCAAAAAAGGTTTAAGGGAGCATTTTGAACCAAATTGAAGTTTGGGGTTGTAGTGTAAACCGCTGGACAAATTAAATTTAGGAGGCGACATCATCGCAACGGTGTGTACACGGAACAATAGGCAATGCGGCCTAGTCGCTGCCACCCGCTGCGGCCACGGGCACCTGCCTATATACATGAACATGCCTAGATAATCTCATAATTATTCGCTTTTCTATCAATTGCTCGACAGTAATTTGTTCACCCACCGTAATACTTATGCTATCTTGAGAGAAGCCACTAGTGAAACCTATGGCCCCCGGGTCTATCTCTTATCATATTTGCTTCCAATCTACTTTTATTTGCATCTTTACTTTTTGCATCTATATTATAAAATACCAAAAATATATTTACCTTATCTTACTATCTTTATTAGATCTCACTTTCGCAAGTGGCCGTGAAGGGATTGACAACCCCTATTGCGTTGGTTGCGAGTTCTTTGTTTGTTTGTGTAGGTGCGTGGGACTTTTGAGGAGCCTCCTACTAGATTGATACCTTGGTTCTCAAAAACTAAGGGAAATACTTACGCTACTATTGCTGCATCACCCTTTCCTCTTGAAGGAAAACCAACACAAGCTCAAGACGTAGCAAGAAGGATTTCTGGCGTCGTTGCCGGGGAGGTCTTCGCTCAAGTCAAGACATACCAAGTACCCATCACAAACTCATCTCCCTCGCATTTACATTATTTGCCATTTGCCTCTCGTTTTCCTGTCGCCCACTTCACTCTTGCCGTTTTATTCGCCCTTGTTTTGTTCGATCTTATGTTTGCTTGTACCTTCTTTTTGCTTGCATCTTCGCTTGCTAAAAGTTTATGGATCCTCATCGGCTTGCTAATCTTTTTAAGAGATCCAATTATGATGAACCAATTGCTAGTGAGTTTTGTGCACTAGATTATCTTTATGAAGTTTTGCTTGAAATTCATGAATCTGAAAATTGTGATGAAGTACTTTATGAAGCGATTCACGATAGATCTTTGAATAAAAAGCATGATTGCAATTATTTTACTATAAATTCTCTTGATTTCAATTGTGCTAATAATATGCAAAACCCTAAGCTTGGGGATGCTAGTTTTGCTATGTCTACTACTTGTTGCAATAATCATGATTGGGGAGATTCTTCTTATGATCTTGAAAATTTATTTAAGCCCCATGACGAATATGAGATTGATAATAGTGTTTGCATTAATATTGAAAGTGGGTTTGGAAGAGTGTCAACTTTAGATCCCACATATTTGGAGAATGTTCAATCTTATGGTATTTTTGATAAAAGTGGGTTTGGAGAGGTCACGACTTTAGTTAATGATAATCCCACTATTTTGAAAGAGTGTCAACTTCGCATGCATGTGGATCGTGTTAAGAATATGTTATGTGATAGCTATTTTATTGAATTTGCCTATGATCCTACATGTAATTATTATGAGAGAGGAAAATATGGTCGTATAAATTTTTGTCTTACTAAATTACCTCTCGTCATGTTGAGATTGCTATCGTCTCTTTCTTATTCCTTGCATATGCTAGTTTTTGTTTGCCTTGCAAATTTGTTTGCTTATAATATGCCTATGCATAGGAAGTATGTTAGACTTAGATGTGTTTGTCACGTGTTTCATGATGCTTTCTTTGCGCTTCAATTCTTGTCTTTCATGTGAGCATCATTAAAATTATCAATGCCTAGCTAGGGGCGTTAAACGATAGCCCTAGTTGGGAGGCAACCCAATTTTATTTGTGTTTTTTTGCTTCTGTTTAGGAATAAATTTTTCTTCTACCTTCTGTTTAGATGTGGTTTTATGTTTTAGTTAGTGTTTGTGCCAAGTAGAACCTATAGGATAACCTATGATGATAGTTGATTTGATTCTGCTGAAAAACAGAAACTTTGCACGCACAAAATAAGTTTTGTGAAATCACAGAAACGTGATTTTGCGTTGATTCTTTTTGCTGCTGATCAATAAACAAATTGTCCAGGACTTCCTATTTTGGTAGGATTTTTAGAATTCCAGAAGTTTGTGTTAGTTACAGATGTCTACAGACTATTCTGTTTTTGACACATTCTGTTTTTCGTGTGTTGTTTGCTTATTTCGATGCATATATGGCTAGTAAAATAGTTTATAAACCATAGAGAAGTTGGAATACAGTAGGTTTAACACCAAAATAAATAAAGAATGAGTTCATTACAGTACCTTATGTGGTGGTTTTGTTTCCTTTCACTAACGGAGCTTATAAGATTTCCTGTTGAGTTTTGTGTTGTGAAGTTTTCAAGTTTTGGGTAAAGCTTTTATGGACTATGGAATAAGGAGTGGCAAGAGCCTAAGCTTGGGGATGCCCAAGGCACACCAAGATATTCAAGGATAGCCAAAATCTTAAGCTTGGGGATGCCCCGGGAAGGCATCCCCTCTTTCGTCTTCGTTCATTGGTAACTTTACTTGGAGCTATATTTTTATTCGCCACATGATATGTGTTTTACTTGGAGAGTCGTGTATTATATTAGTCTTTGCTTTTTAGTTTACCATAATCATCCTTGCTGTACACACCTTTTGGGAGAAGTCTACTTGATTAGAATTTGCTAGAATACTCTATGTGCTTCACTTATATCTTTTGAGCTTGATAGTTTTTGCTCTAGTGCTTCACTTATATCTTTTAGAGCACGATGGTGACTTAATTTTAAAGAAATTGCTAGTCTCTCATGCTTCACTTATATATTTTTGAGAGTCTTTTAGAACAGCATGGTATTTGCTATGGTTACAAAGTTGGTCCTAGAATGATGAGCATCCAAGTTGGGTATAATAAAAACTATCATAGAAAAGAATTGGATGCTATGATCAATATGATGCTTGATAATTGTTTTGAGATATGGAGGTAGTGATATTAGAGTCATGCTAGTTGAGGTGATTATGAAAAATACTTGTGTTAAGGGTTGTGATTCCCGTAGCATGCACGTATGGTGAACCGCTTTGTGATGAAGTTGGAGCACATTTTATTTATTGAGTGTCTTCCTTATGAGTGGCGGTCGGGGATGAGCGATGGTCTTTTCCTACCAATCTATCCCCCTAGGAGCATGCGCGTAGTGCTTTGGTTTTTGATGACTCCTAGATTTTCGCAACAAGTATATGAGTTCTTTTGACTAATGTTGAGTCCATGGATTATACGCACCTCACCCTTCCATTATTGCTAGCCTCTCTTGTAGCCTATATACATGAGCATGCCTAGATAATCTCAAAATTATTCGCTTTTCTATCAATTCCCCGACAGTAATTTGTTCACCCACCGTAATACTTATGCTATCTTGAGAGAAGCCACTAGTGAAACCTACGGCCCCCGGGTCTATCTCTTATCATATTTGCTTCAAATCTACTTTTATTTGCATCTTTACTTTTTGCATCTATATTATAAAATACCAAAAATATATTTATCTTATCTTACTATCTTTATTAGATCTTACTTTCGCAAGTGGCCATGAAGGGATTGACAACCCCTTTATTGCGTTGGTTGCGAGTTCTTTGTTTGTTTGTGTAGGTGCGTGGGACTTTTGAGGAGCCTCCTACTGGATTGATACCTTGGTTCTCAAAAACTGAGGGAAATACTTACGTTACTATTGCTGCATCACCCTTTCCTCTTCAAGGAAAACCAACCCAAGCTCAAGACGTAGCAACTACCATCTCGGAATCTACACCGAACACTACAGCCGTCGGACCCACGCCACGACACATCCAAGAACAGGGGTGTCGTACACCCCCTGTGTTTCACCGATGAGGTGCTGGATCATGAATTTCCAGAGGGGTTCAAACCCATGAACATCGAGGCATACGACGGAACGACAAACCCTGCACTCTGGATTGAGGACTTTATTATTCACATCCATATGGCTCGTGGAGACGATCTCCATGCCATCAAATACCTACCCCTCAAGTTGAAAGGACCAGCTCGGCACTGGTTGAAAAGCCTCCCTGAAAATTCCATTGGAAGTTGGGAGGAACTCGAGGATGCTTTCAGGGCTAATTTTCAAGGAACCTATGTCCGACCTCCGGATGCAGACGATTTAAGTCACATAATCCAACAACCCAGAGAGTCAGCCCGTAAGCTTTGGAACAGATTTCTCACCAAGAAGAACCAAATCATCGACTGTCCGGATGCTGAAGCCCTAGCAGCTTTCAAACACAGTATCCGGGATGAATGGCTTGCCAGACACCGAGGCCAGGAAAAGCCATGGACAATGGCAGCCCTAACAACTCTTATGACCCACTTTTGCGCGGGCGAGGACAGTTGGTTGGCCCGCAGCACACCAGCGATCCAGGCACATCCGAAATAAGGGATGGCAATGGAAAGTCGTGACACAATTAAAATAAGCGTCGAAATAATGAAGATAGCCCAAACAATACAGTAGTAAACACCGGATTCAAGGGCTCTAGACCCGGTCAACAGAAAAAGCCATTTAAAGGCAGCAGAGATGGTCCGTCCAGTCTCAATAAAATTCTAGACAGGTCCTGTCAAATTCATGGCACCCCCGAGAAACCTGTGAATCACACGAACAAAGAATGCTAGGTCTTCAAGCAGGCCGGCAAGTGATAACCCACAAGTGTAGGGGATCACAACAGCTTTCGAGGGTAAAGTATTCAACCCAAATTTATTGATTCGACACAAGGGGAGCCAAAGAATATTCTTGAGTATTAGCAGTTGAGTTGTCAATTCAACCACACCTGGATAACTTAGTATCTGCAGCAAAGTGTTTAGTAGCAAAAGTGGTATAATAATAATAGTAACGGTAGCAAAAGTAAAGATAAATGTTTTTTGGGTTTTTGTAGTAGTTGTAACAGTAGCAACAGAAAAGTAAATAAGCGAAGAACAATATGTGAAAAGCTCGTAGGCAATGGATCGGTGATGGATAATTATGCCGGATGTGATTCCTCATGCAATAGTTATAACATAGGGTGACACTGAACTAGCTCCTATTCATCAATGTAATGTAGGCATGTATTCCGTAAATAGTCATACGTGCTTATGGAAAAGAACTTGCATGACATCTTTTGTCCTACCCTCCCGTTGCAGCGGGGTCCTTGCGGAAACTAAGGGATATTAAGGCCTCCTTTTAATAGAGAACCGGAACAAAGCATTAGCACATAGTGAACACATGAACGCCTCAAACTACGGTTATCACCGAGAAGTATCCCGATTATTTTCACTTTGGGGTTGTCGGATCATAACACATAATAGGTGACTATAGACTTGCAAGATAGGATCAAGAACACACATATATTCATGAAAACATAATAGGTTCAGATCTGAAATCATGGCACTCGGGCCCTAGTGACAAGCATTAAGCATAGCAAAGTCATAGCAACATCAATCTCAGAACATAGTGGATACTAGGGATCAACCCCTAACAAAACTAACTTGATTACATGGTAAATCTCATCCAACCCATCACCGTCCAGCAAGCCTACGATGGAATTACTCACGCACGGCAGTGAGCATCATGAAATTGGTGATGGAGGATGGTTGATGATGACGATGGCGACGAATCCCCCTCTCCGGAGCCCCGAACGAACTCCAGATCAGCCCTCCCGAGAGAGATTAGGGCTTGGCGGCGGCTCCGTGTCGTAAAATGCGATGAAACTTTCTTCCTGATTTTTTTCTCCCGGAACCTGAATATAAGGAGTTGGAGTTGACGTCGGTGGAGGTCCAGGGGGCCCATGAGATAGGAGGCCGCGCCCTAGGGGGGCGCGCCCCCTGTCTCGTGGACAGCCTGTGGGCCCCCTGGTCTTGATTGTTTCGCCAAAAATTCTTATTAATTCCAAAAAGTGCCTCCGTGGATTTCCAGGACATTCCGAGAACTTTTCTTTTCTACACATAAAACAACATCATGGCAGTTCTGTTGAAAACATCGTCAGTCCGGGTTAGTTTCATTCAAATCATGCAAGTTAGAGTCCAAAACAAGGGCAAAAGTGTTTGGAAAAGTAGATACGTTGGAGACGTATCAACTCCCCCAACCTTAAACCTTTGCTTGTCCTCACGCAATTCAGTTGATAAACTGAAAGTGATGAAGAAAAACTTTTACAAACTCTGTTTGTACTTGTTGTTGTAAACATGAAAAGCCAGCATCCAAGTTTCAGCAAATATTATGAACTAACCATACTCACAATAACACTTAGCTCTCACAATTACTCATATCAATAACATAATCAGCTAGCGAGACATAATAATAAAACTCGGATGACAACACTTTCTCAAAATAATTATAACATGATATAACAAAATGGTATCTCGCTAGCCCTTTCTGAGACCGCAAAACATAAATGCAGAGCACCTTTAAAGATCAAGGACTGACTAAACATTGTAATTCATGGTAAAAGAGATCCAGTCAAGTCATACCCAATATAAACCAATAATAATGAATGCAAATGACAGTGTGCTCTCCAGCGGGTGCTTTTAATAAGAAGGGTGATGACTCAACATAAAAGTAAATAGATAGGCCCTTCGCAAAGGGAAGCAGGGATTTGTAGAGGTGCCAGAGCTCAATTTTAAAATAGAGATTGAATAACATTTTGAGCGGCATACTTTTGCTGTCAAGACAACAACTATGAGATGGTTGTATCTTCCATACTACATGCATTATAGGCAGTTCCCAAACAGAATGGTAAACGTTTATACTCCCCCAACCACCAACAAGCATCAATCCATGGCTTGCTCAAAACAACGAGAGCCTCCAACATACAACAGCCCTGGGGGAGTTTTGTTTAATTATTTTGATTTGCTTTGATCCTTTTGGATCGTGGGACTGGGCATCCCGGTTACTGGCCCTTTCTCATGAATGAGGAGCGGAATCCACTCCTCTTTAGAATAACCCACCTAGCATGGAAGATATAGGCAGCCCTAGTTGTAACATGAGCTGCTCGAGCATACAAAACAGAATTTCATTTGAAGGTTTGGAGTTTGGCACATACAAATTTACTTGGAACGGCAGGTAGATACCGCATATAGGTAGGTATAGTGGACTCATATGGAACAACTTTGGGGTTTAAGGAGTTTGGATGCACAAGCAGTATTCCCGCTTAGTACAGGTGAAGGCTAGCAAAAGACTGGGAAGCGACCAACTGAGAGAGCGACAATAGTCGTAAACATGCATTAAAATTAATTTACACCGAATACAAGCATGAGTAGGATATAATCCACCATGAACATAAATATCGTGAAGGCTATGTTGATTTGATTCAACTACATGCGTGAACATGTGCCAAGTCGAGTCACTCAATTCATTCAAAGGAAGATACCATCCCACTATACCACATCATAATCATTCTAATAGCATGTTGGCACGCAAGGTAAACCATTATAACTCATAGCTAATCAAGCATGGCACAAGCAACTATAATCTTTAAATGTCATTGCAAATATATTTACTTCACAATAGCCGACTCAGAAATGATGAACTCATCATATTTACAAAAACAAGAGAGGTCGAGTTCATACCAGTTTTTCTCATCCCAATAAGTCTATCATATATCATCATTATTGCCTTTCACTTCCGCGACCGAAAGATGTGTATAATAATAAGAGTGTACGTGCATTGGACTAAGCTGGAATCTGCAAGCATTCAACTCGAGAGAGAAGACAAGTAATATAGGCGCTAAGTTAAGTAAACAATTATGCATATAAGAGCCACTAAGCATTTTCAAAATGGTCTTCTCGACCCCCAAAGGAAAGAAAACAAAACAAAACTATTTACACGGGAAAGCTCCCAACAAGTAAGAAGAAGAACTAGAAATCTTTTTGGGTTTTCATTTTAATTTCTACTACAAGCATGGAAATTAAACTAACTAATTTTTTTTGGTTTTTCTTAAGTTTATCAAACACACAAGAAGAAAACTAGAAAAAGAAATTTAAACTAGCATGGATAATACAATGAAAGAGTATGAGCACCGACGACTAGTGTTTGAACATGAATGTAAAGTCGGTGAGAAATATGTACTCCCCCAAGCTTAGGCTTTTGGCCTAAGTTGGTCTAGTACCAAGGACCGCCTGGCTGATATCCGTAAGTGAAACTGGGGTTGTACTGAGATGCAGAGGCAACAGCCTCCTGAGCAGCAGCGTGTTGGCGAGCTGCCTCCATTCCCCTCTCATATTCAGCTGCTTCTTCCCTGGTGATAACATATCTTCCTCTTGCCTGATAATCAAAAAGGTAGGGGGCAGGAAGAGTAACAGGGATGACGTTGCGTCTATCATAGATTAGTCGATAATGGAGGAATTGTTCATTCCTCTCAAGAAAATGATGATTAAACATATCTTCTTTATCTAAATAAACAGGAGGTAAAATCATATCCCCCTCTCGTGGAGCTATATTAAGAAAATTAGCCACACGGGCTGCATAAATTCCTCCAAATAAATCCCCCCTTCTACTATAACTATTGCCCCCAAGTTATAACCTTTATAACCTGACACAGCACTCTTGAGGACACAAAGATCAGGGACACACATGTGACATACTTCGTCCTTACCGTTAATGCATCTACCAATAAAGAGAGCAAAATAATGTATAGCAGGAAAATGAATGCTCCCTATGGTAGCTTGTGTTATGTCCCTAGATTCTCCCACAGTAATACTAGCAAGAAAATCTCTAAATTCATATTTGCGAGGATCATTGATATTACCCCACTATGGGAGTTTGCAAGCAGTTGTGAAATCCTCTAAATCCATGGTATAAGATGTATCATAAATATCAAACATGACACTAGGAGTATTACACGTACAGTTATATTGGAATCTCCGCACGAAGGAATCAGTCAATTGGTAGTATTGAGGACACTTATCTTGTAAGAAGTCCTCCAGCTTGGCATTACGCACATACGCGTCAAATTCCTCCTTGAAGCCTGCTTCGACCATAAAATCATCGGATGGACACTCACAAGCCCGTACATTTGCGTCCCTCGGCAATTCAACATCTTGCTCATGTATAGCAATCCTTGGCCCTTTCTTCGCCGAGGAACCACCTTGGTATAATCTTCTAAGCATAATTATTTTTTTGAAAATTTCTGAAATTTTAGTAACTTCAAAATAAAAGTGAATAAAACTAAACAAGATTGATAGCAACTACTCCTACAAGTGCCTAGAGCCCATATCATGCATTGGAATTGCTTGGGACCTTAAAAATTTAACATAAAAGCTCAAGAACATGGTCACCTAAGCAGCAAAAATTTGCAATGAATAAAGCACTAGAACAAAAACTAATTGGACCAATGGACGAGTCACATACCAAGCAACAATCTCCCAAAGCAGTTTTGTGAAGGGAGCTTTGAGCTAAGAGATCGAAAATCATAGCAAAATGAGCTAGAACTCGTGCTTGAGCTGGATGGGGGATTTTTTGGGTAGAAGATGAAATGTGTGGGTGATGGCATAAGTGGAGGGGGCCACCAGGGGCCCACGAGACAGGGGAGCACGCCCTATAGGGGGGGCGCACCCTCCTCTCTCGTGGCCTGGTGCTTGCCCCTCCTGCAGTGTTTTCAGTGCCTAAAATCCTCAAATATTCCAGAAAAAATCATACTAAATTTGCAGGCCATTTGGAGCACTTTTATTTTTGGACTATTTTCTGATGCACGGATAATCCAGAAAACGGACGGATACAACTATTTTTGCTTTATTTATTCTAAATAACAGAAAGTAAAAAGAGGGTACAGAAGGTTGTGCCTTCTTGTTTCATCCATCTCATGATCATCAAAATGAATCCACTAACAAGGTTGATCAAGTCTTGTTAACAAACTCATCCCGAATAACACGGAATCGGAGAAATTTGAATAACACTAAGTTACCTCAACGGGGATATGAAAATCCCCAACAATAAGAATATCATAATTTTTCTTCACAGTAGGAAGAGGAAATTCAAAACCTCCAAAAATGATAGTTGGAACTTTTTCAATAGAATTGATGCTATAAACTTGAGATTGTTTCCTTGGAAAGTGTACCGTATGCTCATTACCATTAACAAGAAAAGTGACATTGCCTTTGTTGCAATCAATAACAGCCCCTGTAGTATTAAGAAAAGGTCTACCAAGGATAATAGACATACTATCGTCCTCGGGAATATCAAGAATAACAAAGTCCGTTAAGATAGTGACATTTGCAACCACAACAGGCACATCCTCACAAATACCGACAGGTATAATAGTTGATTTATCAGCCATTTGCAAAGATATTTTAGTAGGTGTCAACTTATTCAATTCAAGTCTACGATATAAAGACAGAGGCATAACACTAACACCGGCTCCAAGATCACATAAAGCAGTTCTAACATAATTTCTTTTAATGGAGCAAGGTATAGTTGGAACACCCGGATCTCCAAGTTTCTTTGGTATTCCACCCTTAAAAGTGTAATTAGCAGGCATGGTGGAAATTTCAGCTTCCGGTATCTTTCTTTTATTTGTGATGATATCCTTCATATACTTAGTATAAGGATTTACTTTCAGCATATCAGGTAAGCGCATACGTAAGAAAATAGGTCTAATCATTTCAGCAAAGCGCTCAAAATCCTCATCATCCTTTGACTTGGATGGTTTAGGAGGAAAGGGCATGGGTTTCTGAACCCATGGTTCTCTTTCTTTACCGTGCTTCCTAGCAACAAAATCTCTCTTATCATAACGTTTATTCTTTGATTGTAGGTTATCAAGATCAACAGCAGGTTCAATCTCTACATCGTTGTTTTTGCTAGGTTGAGCATCAACATGAACATTATCATTAACATTATCACTAGGTTCATGTTCATCACCTGATTGAGTTTCAGCATCAGAAATAGAAATATCATTGGGATTCTCAGGTGTGTCTACGACAGGTTCACTAGAAGCATGCAAAGTCCTATCGTCTTTCTTTTTCTTCTTCTTAGAAGAACTAGGTGCCTCTAAATTATTTCTCTGAGAATCTTGCTCGATTCTCTTATGGTGGCCTTCAGGATACAAAGGTTCCTGAGTCATTCTACCAGTTCTAGTAGCCACTCTAACTGCAAAGTCATCTTTATTATTTAATTCATCAAGCAAATCATTTTGAGCTTTAAGTACTTGCTCAGCTTGAGTAGCAACCATAGAAGCATATTTGCTAATGCGGTGAAGTTCATCTTTAACTCTAGCCAGATTATTGCTTACACATCCTATCTCGAAGGCATTATTCTTTAACTCTCTACCAACATAAGCATTAAAACTTTCTTGTCTAGCCATAAAGTCATCAAATTCATCTAAGCATGGGCTATGAAATTTAGTAGAGGGTATTTCAACTTTATCATATCTATAGAGAGAATTTACCTTTACTACCTGTGTCGGGTTATCAAGACAATATGGTTCTTTAGGCGGTATATTAAGACCATGTATTTCTTCAATAGGTGGTAAATTCTTAACATCTTCAGCTTTAATACCTTTTTCTTTCATTGATTTCTTTGCCTCTTACATATCTTCAGGACTGAGAAATAAAACACCTCTCTTCTTCTGAGTAGGTTTAGGAATAGGCTCAGGAGTTGGCTCAATTGGTTCAGGAATTACTTCAGGAATTGGCTCGGGAAGAGTCCAATTATTTTCATTAGTCAACATATTATTTAATAATATTTCAGCTTCATCGACTATTCTTTCCCTGAAATCACAACCAGCACAACTATCCAAGTAGTCCTTGGAAGCATCGGTTAGTCCATTATAAAAGATATCAAGTATTTCATTTTTCTTAAGAGGATGATCAGGCAAAGTATTAAGTAACTGGAGAAGCCTCCCCCAAGCTTGTGGGAGACTCTCTTCTTTGATTTGCACAAAATTATATATTTCCTGCAAGGCAGCTTGTTTCTTATGAGCAGGGAAATATTTAGCAGAGAAGTAATAAATCATATCCTGGGGACTACACACACAACCAGGAGCAAGAGAATTATACCAAGTCTTAGCATCACCCTTTAATGAGAACGGAAATATCTTAAGGATATATAAATAGCAAGACTTCTCACCATTAGTAAACAGGGTGTCTATATCATTCAACTTGGTAAGATGTGCCACAACAGTTTCAGATTCAAGGCCATAAAAAGGATCAGATTCAACTAAAGTAATGATCTCAGGATCAACAGAGAATTCATAATCCTTATCGGTAACACAGATAGGTGAAGTAGCAAAAGCAGGATCGGGTTTCATTCTAGCATTAAGAGACTGCTTCTTCCATTTAGCTAATAATTTCTTAAGATCATTTCTATCATTGCAAGAAAAAATTTCCCTAGCAGCTTCTTCATTCATAAAATAACCCTTAGGAACAACAGGTAATACATAATCATTGGGGGAACCTTCATCATCACTATCCTCAATAATAGGTTCTTCAATATTTTCATTCCCCCTAACTCTAGCAAGTTGTTCATCAAGAAATTCACCTAATGGCAAAGTAGTATCACGCACAGAAGTAGTTTCATCATGCATAGCAGAAGTGGCATCATCAATAACATGCGACATATCAGAATTCATAGCAGTAGTAGGTTTAGGTGTCGCAAGCCTACTAATAACAGAAGGAGAATCTAGTGTAGAGCTAGATGGCAGTTCCTTACCTCCCCTCGTAGTTGAGGGCAAAATCTTGGTTTTAGCGTCTTTCAAGTTCTTCATAGTGATCAACAGATATAAATCCCAAGTGACTCAGAGAATAGAGCTATGCTCCTCGGCAACGGTGCCAGAAATTAGTCTTGATAACCCACAAGTGTAGGGGATCGCAACAGCTTTCAAGGGTAAAGTATTTAACCCAAATTTATTGATTTGACACAAGGGGAGCCAAAGAATATTCTTGAGTATTAGCAGTTGAGTTGTCAATTCAACCACACCTGGATAACTTAGTATCTGCAGCAAAGTGTTTAGTAGCAAAAGTGGTATAATAACAATAGTAACGGTAGCAAAAGTAAAGATAAATGTTTTGGGGTTTTTGTAGTAGTTGTAACAGTAGCAACGGAAAAGTAAATAAGTGAAGAACAATATGTGAAAAGCTCGTAGGCAATGGATCAGTGATGGATAATTATGCCGGATGCGATTCCTCATGCAATAGTTATAACATAGGGTGACACAGAACTAGCTCCAATTCATCAATGTAATGTAGGCATGTATTCCGTAAATAGTCATACGTGCTTATGGAAAAGAACTTGCATGACATCTTTTGTCCAACCCTCCCGTTGCAGTGGGATCCTTACGGAAACTAAGGGATATTAAGGCCTCCTTTTAATAGAGAACCGGAACAAAGCATTAGCACATAGTGAATACATGAACTCCTCAAACTACAGTCATCACCGAGAAGTATCCCGATTATTGTCACTTCGGGGTTGTCGGATCATAACACGTAATAGCTGACTACAGACTTGCAAGATAGGATCAAGAACACACATATATTCATGAATACATAATAGGTTCAGATCTGAAATCATGGCACTCGGGCTCTAGTGACAAGCATTAAGCATAGCAAAGTCATAGCAACATCAATCTCAGAACATAGTGGATACTAGGGATCAAACCCTAACAAAACTAACTTGATTACATGGTAAATCTCATCCAACCCATCACCGTCCAGCAAGCCTACCATGGAATTACTCACGCACGGCGGTGAGCATCATGAAATTGGTGATGGAGGATGGTTGATGATGATGATGGCGATGAATCCCCCTCTCCGGAGCCCCGAACGGACTCCAGATCAACCCTCCCGAGAGAGATAAGGGCTTGGCGGCGGCTCCATGTCGTAAAACGCGATGAAACTTTCTTCCTGATTTTTTTCTCCCCGAACGTGAATATATGGAGTTGGAGTTGACGTCGATGGAGGTCCAGGGGGGCCACGAGATAGGAGGTTGCGCCCTAGGGGGGGCGCCCCCTGTCTCGTGGACAGCCTGTGGGCCCCCTGGTCTTGATTCTTTCACCAAAAATTCTTATTAATTCCAAAAAGTGCCTCCATGTATTTCCAGGACATTCCGAGAACTTTTCTTTTCTACACATAAAACAACATCATGGCAGTTCTGCTGAAAACAGCGTCAGTCCGGGTTAGTTTCATTCAAATCATGCAAGTTAGAGTCCAAAACAAGGGCAAAAGTGTTTGGAAAAGTAGATACGTTGGAGACGTATCAGCAAGCTAAACGCCGAACACAAGGGGAGGGAGCTGCCAAGTGAAGACGACGACGAACCTAGCCATCCGAACACTGGGGGACAGAAAAAATTTCCACCAGAGGTCAAAATAGTGAACATGATTTACGCCACCCACATACCAAAGAGGAAGCACAAACGTGCACTCCGAGACGTATACGCTGTGGAACCAGTCGCCCCCAAATTCAATCCATGGTCGGCCTGCCCGATCACCTTCGATCGCAGGGATCATCCGACTAGTATCCGACATGGAGGTTCGGCCACCTTGGTGCTCGACCCAATAATTGATGGATACCATCTCACCCGAGTCCTCATGGACGGCGGCAGTAGTCTTAATCTGATATATCAGGACACTATCCGCAAGATGGGGATAGACCCGTCGAGAATCAACCAAAGTAGTATTGCCTTTAAAGGAGTAATACCAGGCGTAGAGGCCCGCTGCATGAGCTCTTTGACGTTAGAGGTTGTATTCGGTTCTCCCGACAACTTTCGAAGCGAAGAACTAATCTTCGACATCGCCCCATTCCAGAGCGGCTATCATGCACTACTCGGAAGAACGGCCTTCGCTCGTTTCAACGCAGTACCACATTACGCTTATCTTAAACTAAAGATGCCCGGTCCACGTGGCTTCATCACTATCAGCGGAAACACAAAGCGTTCTCTTCGCGCGGAAGACTACGTGGCGGCTCTAGCAGCCGAACCACTGAACAGCCTCTCCGACCCGAGTAACTGATCGGTCCTCGAGACCTCGGACACGGCTAGACGTGTCCGGCGCACCACTAGTTTTGCAGCCCTGATAAACCTGAGCTTAATTAATGGTTACGCCCCATATGTGGTGCTAGGGGCTGCCCGCACAAGGCCCATAGTTCGGCCCGAATGTATTTACACTCAAGATATCAAATTTTCACGGTTCATTAAGATTGACCGACTTTACGCACGATCACACCAGATTCTTCACCTGGTTTTTTCTTTCTTTTTACAGATGACCATCGTGCTATACCCTTCCAGGATACGGCACAACACAGACAAAGGCGCAGACGTGCAGCAGGGCCCCGTTCTAAGGTTTCTTTTTAGATTAAGACCTTATGTAAACCTTTTTTATTGTCCCTTGTTGCCTCACACCCTCCTGACACTTAAAATAACCAAGAGGGAATACCGGTGTTATTGGCAAGCTTATGATTCGCCGATCTGAAATAGACGTCACAAGGGCAGCAACCAATGTGTTTTTGGGATTTGTGCCCTCACCACAGCCGCTCTTTCATCACGCCGGATTAATGCACGTACCCGGAAATTCGGGGATCATTATCGAGGGCGGTACTCAGCCCAATATATGTTGCAAAGTCCGAATACCTTCGGGAGTGTTCGGCGTTGCGAGTTTGGCCTTATATGCATCAGCTCCGAATCATGTCTTTGGTCAATAGTTGGGTTTGCCCGGCTCCTGTGTTTTGCTACCTTACGTTCCGCTCTATCGGCTAAGGTGGTACTAGGAGAACTACTACGATTGTGCCCTGGTTCATCTGGATGAGCACCTCTGTAGAGAAAGCCGAAAATTGACTGTCATGATAAAGCGAGAGACTGGTCAACCACTCGATGACTCAGCAGAATCTTCGAGATTCCTCCGCATTAATGAAGGACTAGTTTCCCGGTCACGTATGTACATGCACCGTATTCGGATGAGCACGGGCATACCAGGGGCTATATAGTAGCCCCACCGTCAAACTCCTATGGCTAAGTGAAAGTGTTAAAGCTATATAGTCTGATTGCCTCGTTCACTGCGCTACCACCTCCTTAACGGACCAAAATGTTGGATCAAGTGTGATTACGCACTTTGCCGAACACCCCCGCATTATATGCGAGGGGGCTGAAGCCGACGACTGCAAACTTTCAAGTTATATGCCTATATACATAAGCGGCCACACAGGAGGCATTACAATAGTTTACGAGCAAAAGTATAAATATAGCCTTCATTACCAAAAACATTGTTTTACAATCTAGATACGTGTCATTTGAACATGGTATTATTTGAGCACTGAGCCTCTATTAAACGGGCACCTTCTAAGACTTCTTCAAAGTAGTGCTCGGGCGAGTCCTGGCCCCCGGGTGGACCCCTGGTTGCAATATCGGTGGCCTCCATCTTCGCCCAATATGTCTTGACACAGGCAAGAGCCATCCGCGCACCCTCTATGCACGCCGACCTCTTGACAGCGTCGATATGCGGCACAACACGAATAAATCGTTGCACCAAATCAAAATAACTATCCGGACTTGGTTCCTTCGGCCATAGGTGATCCATGAAAGCCTTCATGGCAAGCCCGGATAACCTATGGAGCTCGGCCCACTCGGCCATTTGCTCATTCAACAGCAATGGACGCCTTGGAGCACTGAACTGCGACCAGAACAATCTTTCCACCTCATGATCTTCTCGATCCTTGAAATACTGCGTCGCGTGAGCAGCACTCTTTGCCAAATCCAAGTACGCGTCTAAAGAACTCCACAATTGGTCAAGAGGGGCATACTTCGGATCGCTGAATTTTGTTCACAATAAAAACGGCTTCCCAGTCGCAATATCACCGGCTTGCCGAAGATCCTCCCGAGCCGCTCCGATCTCAGAGTGAGTTTCCTTTGCTGCTTGTAAGGCCTTCTCTAGGTCAGCCGTTTTCGTTTGGTTTTCCCTTTCAAGAAGTTCACATCGGCTTGCGGCATTTTGTAGCTCAAGAGCCATGTTGGGTATTTTATCCTCACTTTGGCGATGAGCAGCCCGTTCGGCTTTTAGTTCTTCAGCTGCCTTCACGGCAGCCACATCGCTTCTCCTGGCTTGCTCCTTGGCTCGGGCAAGCTCCACCGGAAGGGTCTCCACGGTGGCAGCTCAATCTGCAGTCAAAGAATATCATAAATTCGAGCATTATGCTCTTATTAATACTTGCTGACCACCCAAATATACATACCCTGTGCCTCGTCAAGCCGCTTGTTCAGGGGCGTGATGTCCGCATCCGCCACGTCAAGTTGTCGCCTCAGTTCGACAAATTCAGCAGTCCGGTTAGCCGCCATATCTGCAGCCGCCTGCGTACAAAATCAGGGCTATCACTACCTGAGACTATGATCCTCTGGTCACCTCATCCAGACGGCAACCAGAGTCTCAGGGGCTACTATCCATACAAAGCATACCTTGCGTGTACGGTACAATAAAAAAAATATCACTTTGCGTACCTCAAAGCCTCTTAGCAGGCTCGTAAAAGCTTCATTCAACCCGCTTTTTGCAGAGGAAATCCTCTCTACCACCTTACCCATTAAGGTACGAGGTGCCTCTGAGATATCCGCTTGCTGCATAAGACCCATCAATGTGTCCGGTTGTACACCGAGTGATCCCGGGCATTTTCTGTTTGTCTCCCTAGGAGCTAAGAACCCCAGACTTCGGGCGGCCGAAGAATTGCCTTCTGGCCTTTGCGGATCGGGCGAGACCCTCTGGGACGACACCTCAGGGTCGTCCGCCTCATGAAGCGGGGAAGTGGGAGGAGGCATTTCGCTCTCCATCATCTCCGGAAGAAGATCCCCCGAGGACGAACATTGTTGAGAAGGGCTATGAGCCGGAGTGCAAAACATATGTCTCGGTTGTTATTTCCAGAAAAAAGGGGCATGCTTACTAAAGTACCTTTGTTCACTTACGTCTCGGTCGACGGCTAGCCCCCTTGTGGGCGCTATGCGGTAAGGTTGCCCTCCGAGGCAGGGCCCCCTGATGCAGGTTTCTTCCCTCGTTTGGAGGCCTCTGCTTCCAAATCTTCAGGGGAGCTCCTTTTCTTCCCGTGGGGAGAGGGGATGCTAGAATCTCCTCCCCGTTCACCCTCCGACACGGAGGTACTAATTTCCCCGGTTAGGATGCGTAACGTACCTCCAGTACAAAGTCCACTCTTGGCTTCCCCATTCCTCTCCTCATACTCCCCTGATGGCACTTGATAAGGTGCGCGAACCAGCATCCTGGTTAGTACAGGATCCCGATGAGTCTTCGGGAAGAGGAGCCGAACACCTGATCCTCTCCACCTTTCTTATCCAGTCATGGTCGAGGGTGGTTATTCAGAATAATGTTGTGATGAATATAATGACAACATGTTCGGTCGCGGAATTACTTACTTGGGTATCTGGATGGTTGCAGTTGAGACCCCCATCCTCTGTTGTGTCCGGACAGTTTATTCGTGATCCGAAGAATAATCGATACATCCCTTCGAGCGTCACACCGAAGAAGTGTTGAATGGTTCACGGTCCTTCCGGGTTGAAATCCCACATGCGGAGAGATCGACGTTGGCATGGCAGGACCCAACGAACTAGCATTACTTGAATTACTTTGACGAGACTAATATCCCTCTTGAGGAGATCTCGCATGCGGCTTTGCAATGTCAGCACGTCATTAACCGGTCCCCAGTCCAGCCCCTTGTTGACCCATGATGCAAGTTGTGGCGGAGGGGCAGAGCGGAAGGCCGGGGCGGCTGCGCACTTTATACCTCGGGGTGATGTCATATAAAACCACTCCCGTTGCCATAGGCCGGACACCTCCGGGAAGGAACCCTTTGGCCATAAGGCGTTGGCACCTTTGCTTATTATAGCGCCTCCTCACTCCGCGTGTCGCCCTTCGATCATCTTCGGCTTCACATTGAAGCTCTTGAGCCATAAGCCGAAGTGTGGGGTAATGCGGAGGAAGGCCTCACACACAACGATACATGAGGAGATGTGAAGGAAGGAATCGGGAGCTAGATCATGAAAATCTAGCCCGTAATAAAACATGAGCCCTCTAACAAAGGGATGAAGACCGAAGCCTAGCCCTCGGATGAAGTGGGAGATGAATACAACGCTCTCGTTGGGTTTGGGAGTAGGAATAACCTGCCCTTGGGCAGGAAGCCTGTGAAGGATTTTGGCGGTCAGATACCTAGCCTCCCTAAGCTTCTTGATATCCTCCTCTATGACAGAAGAGGCCATCCACCAGCCTTGAGGGTTGTATCCGGACATGATTGAAGATCCGGAGTGCGTGGACTGAACCTTGGGTGTTGGAACTCAAGGTAGGAGAAGGGAGGGATCAGGCATGGAAAGAAAAGGGCAGGTCTTGGCCTCTTTATAAAGAGGATGAATGTCAAGCGTCCTCCGTGCGGCCGTTTGGAACTTGCCTAAACCGAGGAGTCATACTAACGGCACGGTTGGGTTACCCACGCCCGTATTGATGAGAATCTCATGATAAGGGGGATACGATCTCTGCTTCGACAAGACGTGCCAATAAAACCGCCTCGCAAGATGTGCAGTAGCAGGTTGGGAAAACGGTTCGTATAATGACCGGATCGCAGCGTGATGTCATACTATGGAAAGGTTGTCAGCAGATTAGACTTGTGGAATATTATGCTCTCTATGGTGGTATGTGGAATTTGTTTTGCAGAGCCGGACATGATCCTTGTGTTCAAGATCTTCTTTGGAGTATTCGGAGAAGGAACCCGCCTTGCAATGCCGAAGACAATTTGCGTGCCAGACTCATTGTCGTTGAAGCCTGGTTCAGGGGCTACTGAGGGAGTCCTGGATTAGGGGGTCCTCGGATGGCCGGACTACATACTTATGCCGAACTGTTGGACTATGAGTATACAAGGTTGAAGACTTTGTCCCGTGTCTGGGTGGGACTCTCCTTTGCGTGGAAGGCAAGCTTGGCAATTCGGATATGTAGATTCCCTTCTCTGTAACCGACTCTGTGTAACCCTAGCCCCCTCCGGTGTCTATATAAACTGGAGGGTTTAGTCCGTAGGACAACAACAATCATAATCATAGGCTAGCTTCTAGGGTTTAGCCTCTACGATCTCGTGGTAGATCAACTCTTGTAATACTCATATCATCAAGATCAATCAAGCAGGAAGTAGGGTATTAGCTCCATCGAGAGGGCCCGAACCTGGGTAAACATTGTGTCCCCCTCCTCCTGTTACCGTTAGCCTTAGACGCATAATTCGGGACCCCCTACCCGAGATCCGCCGGTTTTGACACCGACAACCACCTCATGTCGTGACCCTTAAACTATGCTATTAGGGAGACATTATACACATATTTATTTAGCGGGACATTGCTCAAAATGATTATGATGATGACTATTGAGGTTTTTGTATCCTGGAGCAGGAGCCTCCAACTATCCCTAGCCCTCGCCTTATAAAGGGGATGAGGGCTATTTTTCCCCTAGTTACTAGAGAATGATGATGATGACTACTGACGTTTGTGTGTCCTAGAGCAGGTGCCTGTAACTATCCCTAGCCCTCGCCTTATAAAGGGGATGAGGGCTAGGGTTTACATGAACTTACAAGGGCACACTATAAGAAATACGTCAACTTGCAACCATCACTATTGGTCACTGAATGGTCATTGTTTTCCATTTGCGACCTTTTTTGATCAAAAACAGATGGTCAAAAGCTGGCCATCAAGAACTGAAATTAACGACCTTCTTCGGGATAAGGTCGTTGAAGGCAACACCAAAACAAAAGGCCATGGATCCTACGACCTTCTGTTTTGGTCGTTGGTTGTTTGTCCAGGCCACGTCAGATCCGACGTGGCAAAATTGCGACCAAATGAAAAGGTCGTTGATAAGAATCAGCCCGGTCCAGTTCAGTGTTTTACACGGGCCGAGCCCAACAATTCAGCCTTTCTATTTTTTTCCTGTCAATTTTTGGTCGATTTTATGGTCCTAGCCCAACATTATAGCCTTTTTATTTTTGGGTCGTGGCCTTTTTGTCTCAACAATTTCAACTTTTTATGTATAATGGGTTCACTAGTCAAGTGGGTCCGCATTGTCAGGTACTGGGTCCTAGCTGTCAGGGCCATATTCTTCAAATTTTTTAATTTAACATAAATAAAGACCTAGTATTTAAATTGGCACATAGAAAGTACACGAAATACTTCAAATATTATCAATCATCAAAATGCTACATCATATAACACACATACAAATGTGATCAGCATCAAGATTACAATCAGATAACAAGCTCTACAAGTATACAATCAGATAACAAGCTCTACAAGTATACAATCAGATAACAAGCTCTACAAGTGTACAATCACATGAGCCAAGTTCTGCTACATCATATTACTCTCAGGATTAGCTCCAATGAGCTAGAACTATGCTTCCTCCGACTTCTTTGTCCTGATACTCGCAAAGAAACATGAAAGGCCAGCATTTGCACGTTATAGAACAAAATGGTTAGACACAAAATAAAGCAAATCTAACAGTAGATACAAAAATAATGAAGGCCATTCTGTGTGCATATATACCAGTAGAACACATAAACCCATCCATCAAAATCTTGTTTCTGAACATTGGCATCAAATCAACAAAAACACTGAATTAACATGCACAAAAGGAAAGAGCTAATACAGGGCAGGTATATGGGTATCAAAACTAACAAGAAAGGAACGACAATCTATTTTAAGTATTTCAGGTTTGAGGCATTTTCGATACTACAATCAATATATAACAACCAACACTTCAATCCACGGACACCACATGACAGAAAAGGTACTAAGGCACTTGCTACATAGAACCAAAGCAAGGTACATAGCACGTGCAGGCCAACAATAAATTGGTACCAAATCCATAAATCATCGTCTAAAATGAAGTTAATGAGAAATTTTAGAATCAATTTAACAGTTGATAGTAATGTTTGCATTGGACACATCGAGAACTAAAATTATACAGTCCATCCAGAACTAAATAATAGTGCAGCAGATTAGCTCTTAGCATGAAGGAACATCACCAAATTAAACAAGATGGTTGTTCAAGTTTCTATACAAGTATTCATGATTACAATTTGTTATCATCGTCCAAATTCTCCAACATGTACAAAATTAATTAATACATCTGAATGTGCTACCACTGAAGCAAACATGAGGCCATGAAGCATCAGGCCAGCCATGATTTACATATTTACCAATGAACAAACATGATACATGCATCAAGCATTAGGCCATGAAGCATCTGTCACATATTTGTTCAACAAGACGAGTACATACCTGACTTCGGGTCGATGCGATGGATGGGGCTGCAGTTGAACATCTGGTCCAGGGATGAGCCTGCTAATCCAAATCGAACAAACAAATTCATTAGGAGGGATTGGAGAGACAAGGAAGAAATGAAGGAAACATACATACATGTCTATATATAAGTAGCAGAAGCAAGTAATATAAATATATCCTCTTTCTTCCTCTACAACACTAACTAGTGCAACATCAATGATTATACACAAGGAGCAGCAGCAGCAGGCCGATAAAGAAAGCTCAAGATTTGTGTCTTTTGCCAGTTTTAGCACACTAGTACATGCATTAAAATGGAAGCGTCGCTGCTGGGTTATATTAATAAATAATCCAAGTGTTGCAACAGCCAACAAAATAGGAAAAACCTATACACACGCACATAATTAATCAATGGTTCCATCACTGTTGTTGCCAAAAAGAAAAATTCATCCACTGGTCCCCAGTGTCAGTGCAGTCCAATGCATGGCGCCGACGGCTGCATACGAGGAGATCAAAGCAATGAGCGAGGGGACGGGGCCACAATCCAAATCTGCATGAAAAAGAGACATGATGTATAATGGTTGTGGAGCAACAATAATTATGAAAATATTTTGCTTAAGTGCATGAAGGACCAGTAATCAATATCATAACTGAGATGAAACTAAATAAAAATGGCCTTTGAAATACTATGCAGATGATATTGATCACATGCACACCAAATCATTCAAAAAACTAACTGCAATTCTCATCAGCTGATCAGCAAGCAGTGCATCAACAAAATATGGAGCAACAAGCACAACATGACAACAACTGTTTGATAGATTTGATTAAACATGTATAAAGCAGCAACACGCATCGACAATGATACGAGGACCGAATCAAGGTACAAGACGGCAACCATGCAACCCGGACCTAATGCTCTCGGCATCCCGACAAGGGAAGCACGCGTCTCAAGACCAGCTGCATTTCCTAATATAACCGGTGAACCACAACAGCAAGTGTAATTAATGGCTAGTGCTGGCAGTACTGAATGTACCACAACGGCAAGCATTACATAGTACTACTATGTAATTGATATGCAAAAGAAGATACATCTCCCATGTTCAACAACCAGGTTCAACCATGAAGTTTCTACTACTCCTACATTAGTAAGCTGATCATTTAAGATGCTAATGTTTACTTGTTAAGTACAATTATTGTTACTCTAAGATTTTAGCTAGGCAAATATACCAATAAGAAGAGACACTTCGCCACCAATATTTTGTGACATCTGTAGAATTCGTACCTCATAAACATGCATGAAATGTCTATCTCAAAGAAGTATACATACTAATCATGTTTAATTAGGCCAGCAGCACAAAACAACCAATTATATTGCCTTACAAGAAGTACTAGCAGAAAAAACCTCTAATAACCAGGTATACAACTAATTGTCTCATAGTAACAGAACTAAGAAGATGATCAGAGTGAAGAAGGTAGCCCCAAGAGTTCACCGGAGTTCACCAGAGATTTGTGGTGCAGAGGGCAGGAACCAAGGAGGTAGTCAAACTGTTGAAGTCAAGGGCCAGCCTAGCCTACTACCACGCATGAGGCCACAACCAGCCCAGCAGCAGCACCACCGCTGGAGCCCTCACCAACGTCCAAGCTTTATCGAGCTCCCTGTAAATTGCATTCAGCATCAAAGCATCAATAGTTGGAGTTGCAACGTGAATATCTTAGGGGAAGCTACAATTGGCATATACATAGGCAGGGCAGGGTTTAAATAACCAAGTCATGTTTAAAAGAGTTGACTGAATGAGTACAATTAGCATGTAACCTAGAAAACATATAGCTACTATCTATCTATCAACACATGTCATCACATAGAATCCCAACTTCATGATTCAGAAGCACGAGCAATGGCTACAGACCATAGAGGGCTAGTTCTCTTCTCTGAAGGAAAACGGATGACAAATAGTGCATAACCATGGTATATAAGACCTTATGAAGAGAGTATTACCACAAGACTTGATGCTTCAGAAGCAAGAAGGTTGCATGCTTCTTTATTAGATTCAAGGCACTCAAGTAGGCAGTTTGAAAGCATTAAACACGCGATGTCTTGAAGCTTCAGTGGAGCTTACTAACCTCCATCTATGTTTACAATTATTATATCAGAATCACATCAGTACATGGTGCAGACTACATGTGTATGTATGGAATTACACTGCCTTTGATATCATACAGATGAACATCGTCTGACATTATGTTCATAGATAAGTTACTCATTAGATTCATCTTGTCCACCAATATGATAAAAGTGAAAAAGGTTTCACATTATGAGATGTAGTTGTTTTTACCAGCCATCCATCTGATGATGCCAATTGTGCCCCTAGTGCTGCCAGTTTAAGCATTTCAATTGTGTACTGCCTTGAGTACACATTTTGTAACCACAGCCCCCCCAAAAATTTGCAAGTCATCGACTCATGATCAAGCATACTAAATGGGTTTTTAAAACCCACCCTGGCTTACCCCGATCTGAACTTACTAGTTAACGCAAAGCTATCGGCATAAGATTCTGAAAAAAGGCCACTCCGAGCCATCCAATTCATAAACAATACACCATAGCTACGTAATGATTCCTACCGAGATTCCATTTCAGTTGAGCCTAAAATAGTCTGACAGTCCAAGCGCACATGTTTGGCTTGGCGCATATCTATACTCTAGATAGCAAATCGTATATGCAGAGGTGCAACAGAACTGCACTTTTATCTACGGGGTGGCGACAGGGGACGCAACAACAATGCGCACGCAGTGGCAGTTGGGACGCACCTCGATGCCGGCGAAGCCAAAGAGCGCATGGAAGTCGGTGATGGTGATGGCCATCTCCAGCTTGTGGTTGGCATCCCGGTACATGGCTGGGTGCATGGCATGCAGCAGCTCCGCCAGGCCCTTGTCTAGGTGCGCCTGGATCGACAGCGGCTTGGCCAGCGACAGCACCTGCAGAAAAATCACGCGCCAAGGATGCGGGTATGTAATAGAGTCTGCTTCACGAACAAGTCATGTTTGAGGAACAGAACGGGCAAGCGAGCAGAGGAAAGGAAGTGGCACCTTGACGAGGAATAGGAGGTCATCGGCCCAGCGCGCAGCGACGGCTGGATGATACGTCTCCAATGTACCTATAATTTTTTATTGTTCCATGCTATTATATTATCGGTTTTGGATGTTTAACAGGCATTTATATGCTATTTTATATTATTTTTGGGACTAACCTACTAACCGAGGGCCTAGTGCCAGTTTCTGTTTTTTTGCCTATTTTAGAGTTTCACGGAAAAGGAATACCAAACGGAGTCCAAGTGGAATGAAACCTTCGCGATGATCTTTCTTGGACCGAAAGGAAACCAAAAGACTTGGAGATGAAGTCGGAGATGCAACGAGGCGGCCACGAGGCAGGAGGGCGTGCCCAGGGGGGTAGGGCGCGCCCCCTACCTCGTGGGCTCCTTGTAGCTCCCCTGACCTGGTTCCTTCGCCCATATATACTCTTATACCCTGAAAACATCCAGGGGAGCCACTGAAAGATCGAGGATGTCGCCTAGAGGGGGGGTGAATAGGCGCTTTAAAATAATTATGGTTTAGGCTTGTACAAATGTGGAATAAACCTAGCGGTTAATTTGTCAAGCACAAAACCTACAACAACTAGGCTCACCTATGTGCACCAACAACTTATGCTAAGCAAGATAAGCAACTATGTGATAGCAAGATATATGACAAAGAACAATATGGCTATCACAAAGTAAAGTGCATAAGTAAAGGGGCTCGGGTAAGAGATAACCGAGGCACGCGGAGACGACGATGTATCCCGAAGTTCACACCCTTGCGGATGCTAATCTCCATTTGGAGCAGTGTGGAGGCACAATGCTCCCCAACAAGCCACTAGGGCCACCGTAATCTCCTCACGCCCTCGCACAATGCAAGATGCCGTGATTCCACTAAGGGACCCTTGAGGGCGGTCACCGAACCCGTACAAATGGGGACCCTTGGGGGCGGTCACCGAATCCATACACTTTGGCAACCCTTGGGGGCGGTCACCGGTACCCGTCAAATTGCTCGGGGAAATCTCCACAACCTAATTGGAGACCCCGACGCTTGCCCGGAGCTTTACACCACAATGATTGAGCTCCGAACACCACCAACCGTCTAGGGCACCAAGGCACCCAAGAGGAACAAGCTCTAGGGTGCCCAAACACCCAAGAGTAATAAGCTTCTCAAACTTCACTTCCACGTATCACCATGGAGAACTCAAACCGATGCACCAAATGCAATGGCAAGGGCACACAGAGTGCCCAAGTCCTTCTCTCCCAAATCCCACCAAAGCAACTAATGCTAGGGAGGAAAATGAGAGGAAGAACGAAAGAAGAACACGAAGAACTCCAAGATCTAGATCCAAGGGGTTCCCCTCACATAGAGGAGAAAGTGATTGGTGGAAGTGTGGATCTAGATCTCCTCTCTCTTTTCCCTCAAAAACTAGCAAGAATCCATGGAGGGATTGAGAGTTATCAAGCTCGGAGAAGGTCAACAATGGGGGAAGAACACAAGCTCAAAGGATAAGGTTCATTGGGGAAGAAGACCCCCTTTTATAGGTGGGGGAAAATCCAACCGTTACCGCACTGTACATCCCCGCACAGAGCGGTACTACCGCTAGGGCAGGGCGGTACTACCGCTGAGAGCGGTACTACCGCTCCCACCCAGCGGTACTACCGCGCTGACGAGGAAGACAGGGCCCTGGCCCCAGAGCGGTACTACCGCGGGAGTAAGAGCGGTACTACTGCTTGGAGCGGTACTACCGCCACTACTACCGCTCCTAGTACCGCAAAACCCAACACGAAAAACATCGGCCTCGAATCGAGGCGGTACCAGCGCGGAACCGGAGCCGCACTACCGCTTATGGCCATGGGCGGTACTACCGCTGTGGGACAGCAGTACTACCGCTTGTGGCGATAAGCGGTACTACCGCTCCAGCCCAGCGGTACTACCGCTGGCGCCAAACTTATGCCACAACCACGAAAACAAAGAATACTCCAAGGAAAACCAGAACTGCCATAACTTCTTCATATGAGCTCCGAATTGGGCAAACTCAAGCTTGTTGGATAGAGCAAGACGAGTAGCATCAAAACAGCGACCAAACTTGTTGGTTATAGTAAGAAGAGGCAGGGGAGGTATACTTAGCAAACAAAGGAGTGAAACCTCCAACCGAGAAGAACCGGCATACCCTCCAACATCAAAAACATCATAGAAGATGCATGTGAACTCCGTTTTCGATGAACTTGAGCTTGTCATAAACATGACCATAAGCTCCAAATCTCACAAGGATAAGAACCAAACAAGAACCAAAAAGATGATGCAAGGATGCAATGGTTTGAGATCTTTACGAACGATATGGTCAAGCAACTCATCGAGAGCCCCCCTTGATAGTACGGCAATAGATCTTATAACCCGGTCTCCCACAACTACCATGAGACCGGTAAAATAGAAAACCTATCAAGGGCAAACCTTTGCCTTGCGCATGGTCCACTTGAGCTAGATGATGACGATCTTGACTCCCTCAAGTTGGACCACCTTTCTTGATTGCGTTGGCTCGATGAAGACTAGTTGATTGCTCCCCCATACTCCACTATGGGTGAGCCTCTCTTCCGCACATCTTCACAAGTCCATTGTCACTACAATGGATGGCAGGCTTCAAGCATTTGATCTCTTCGTGATGCTTCACTTGAACTTGCACACCACAACCTAACCCCACAAAGAACTCTCACGAAGATCATGGGTTAGTACACAAAGCATAATTGACAATGCTTACCATACCATGGGATCGCTTGATCCCTCTCAGTACATCTTCTAAGCTTTGTGTGTTGATCAACTTGATTCACTCTTTGACTTAGTCTAGATCAACCTTGAATCTTTGCAACTCTCTTCATTTGGATGATGTCTTGAAGGTAAACATGAATGATCACACAACCTTCTTCTTCAAGACATGCTTGCAATAAGCTCAACACTCGCATGACCAATCTTTGGATAATTCCTTAATAGCACCTTGGTCAAATCAAAAACTCCTTGAAACCAACACATGGACTTCAAGAAAAGCCTATGGACAAATCCTTCAAATACAACTCAAGACAACCATTAGTCCATAGAGATTGTCATCAATTACCAAAACCAAACATGGGGGCACCGCATGTTCTTTCAGCCACGAAACCACTTTTCCACCGCCGCAACCTTCTGTACCCGTGAGACCCCATCTAGGGCCTTTTCCGGCGTCCTGCCGGAGGGGGATTCGATCATGGAGGGCTTCTACATCAACAACATTACCTCTCCAATGAAGCGTGAGTAGTTTACCACAGACCTTCGGGTCCATAGTTATTAGCTAGATGGCTTCTTCTCTCTCTTTGATTCTCAATACCATGTTCTCCTCGATGTTCTTGGAGATCTATTCGATGTAATATTCTTTTACGGTGTGTTTTCCGAGATCTGATGAATTGTGGATTTATGGTCAGATTATCTATGAATATTATTTGGTTCTTCTCTAAATTCTTATATGCATGATTTGATATCTGGGCAAGTCTCCTAAAATTATCGGTTTAGTTTGGCCTACTAGATTGATCTTTCTTGCAATGGGGGAACTGCTTAGCTTTGGGTTCAATCTTGCAGTGTCCTTTCCCAATGACAGTAGGGGCAGCAAGGCACGTATTGTATTGTTGCCATCGAGGATAAAAAGATGGGGTTTTCATCATATTGTTTGAGTTAATTCCTCTACATCATGTCATCTTGCTTAATGCGTTACTCCGTTCTTTATGAACTTAATACTCTAGATGCGTGTTGGATAGTGGTCGATGTGTGGAGTAATAGTAGTAGATGCAGGCAGGAGTCGGTCTACTTGACACGGACGTGATGCCTATGTTCATGATCATTGCCTTAGATATCGTCATAACTATGCACTTTTCTATCAATTGCTCGGCAGTAATTTGTTCACCCATTGTAATATTTGCTATCTTGAGAGAAGCCACTAGTGAAACCTATGGCCCCCGGGTCTCTTTTCCATTATACTGAATCTTGTTTACATCTTGCTAGTTTCTGATCTACTATTTTGCATTCTTTTACTTTCCGTTCTATAAACTAAAAATATTTATTTTACCGTTAATCTATCTCTATCAGATCTCACTTTTGCAAGTGACCGTGAAGGGATTAACAACCCCCTTATTGTGTTGGGTGCAAGTTGTTGATTGTTTGTGCAGGTACTCGGTGACTTGTGCGTTGTCTCCTACTCGATTGATACCTTGGTTCTCAAAACTGAGGGAAATACTTTCGCTACTTTGCTGCATCACCCTTTCCTCTTCAAGGGAAAACCAATGCAAGCTCAAGAGGTATCAAGAAGGATTTCTGTGGCCGTTGCCGGGGAGATCTACGTCAAGTCAAGCCATACCAATTACCCATCATAAACTCTCCTCTCTTGCATTACATTATTCGCTATTCGCCTCTCGTTTTCCTCTCCCCCACCTCTAAAAATATTTTCCTTTTCTTCGCCTTCTTCCCGTATGTCTTTTTGTTTGTGTTTCCATGTGCCTTATATTTGCTTGCATCTTTGCCTGCTAAAAATCTGTTGATATGGATCCACTTAAAGTATTCTACTTGGATCATCTTTGATCCTTATGCGCTCGTGTTGAAACCCCAACTAGCCTAGTTGATGGGAAATCTTTAGATGAGCATGCTCATTTTGTGTGTCATCGTGTGTCTCAAAAAGGGGGACTCTTATGGAATCAAATAAATAGTTTGCTATGCTATGCTTGGAATCTTTGTGAAATTTATAATTTTACTTGTTGCTCGGAACACCCTAAAAAACACCTTCCTTACTTATGTGAGTTTAATGATAATGAAATCCTATCTTCTTATGCCAAAGGTGTTTATAGTTACTATGATATCGAACAAATTGAAGAATTTGTTGCTTTTAAGGGTGCCTATGAAGTTGCTTCTTTGATTGAAAAGTATGATATTACTCTCTACAAATCTGAAAATTTTGAAATACTTAAATATTTCTATGAAAACTATGCTCATAATGTCTATGTCAAAGAATTTATTGAGAGAAGGAATATTTCTTTGGAAGAAAATAATGATATGCATGAATCTATAGATAATTATGATTCCGATGATTTGATTGAAATATCCCTTGATGAACATGACGCTTGGTATTCTTGTGGCCATGATGCCAATATTTATGGAGATGAATTTGTTATAGTCCCTTATGTTAAACATGATATTGTTGCTATTGCACTCATACTTGATAGTTCCTTCGATAAAAAGCATGATTGCAATGATGTTATTATAAATTCCATTAATGTCAATTGTGCTAATAATATGCAAAACCCTAAGCTTGGGGATGCTAGTTTTGCTATGTCCACTACTTGTTGCAATGATCATGATTGGGGTGATTCTTCCTATGATCTTGAAAATTTATTTAAGCCCCATGATGAATATGAGATTGATAATAATGTTTGCAATAATATTAAAAGTGGGTTTGGAAGAGTGTCAACTTTAGATCCCACATATTTGGAGAATGTTCAATCTTATGAATTTTTTGATAAAAGTGGGTTTGGAGAGGTCATGACTTTAGCTAATGTTGATCCCACTATTTTGGAAGAGTGACGACTTTGCATGCATGTGGATCGTGTTGGGAATATGTTTTGTGATAGCTATATTGTTGAATTTGCTTATGATCCTACATGTAATTATTATGAGAAAGGAAAATATGCTCTTAGAAATTTTCATGTTACTAAATTACCTCTCTTCATGTTGAGATTGCTACCATTTACGCATTAAATCTATTCATTTTGTATCAGTGATGTGGATGAGTATTTCCCGCCTAATTTACCTACCATCAACATGGAGCTTGGAACATGTAGCGCTCAAATGCTATTTTTTGGCCGATGGACGTTCGGGAGATCTTGAAACGTACATCCCCGCTTAATCGGCATGACTTTTTTTCGTTTTGTTCCTAGAGAAGAGTGTTGCTTCATGGTAAAGAGCGTGTACCACCTAACAACAAGTACGACGACACAATTTGCTGGCGATATGTCCAAGAGTAACCCTAAAGAAGACCGACTTATATGACTTTGTATTTGGAACTCATCGGTTCCATAGATGATGAAGATCACAGCATGAAAAGCATCAATGGTAGCCTTGGCTACTAATCAGTGCAATATTTACAAGCATTTGGCGAAGCCAGATAGACATGTGTCCACTATGTGGAGTTGAAGTAGAAGGAAGCTTTCATGCCTTGGTAAACAGAGGGCATGATTTTATGGGAACTCATGAGAGTAGTGTGGTTGCTTCCTGCCAATAATTTGCTGATTGATATGAGTAAGGAATGGTCACTAAATGTTCTAGCAGTGTGAAGAGAATGTCCATAATTTGGCAATTATGCTTATCTAGCGCATCTGGCAGCTTCACTCAGATATGGACCATGGAAAAGAAGTACCTTCCCCCTGAAACACCTGTCGAGTTCTTGCACACTAACGAAATCATTAAAGGAAGATGTCACTATATGAAACTTGTTCTATGCCAGGGATTAAGAGTTCTGTATCGGCACAACCTTGTCCGTATTGCCGGCAAACCAGGAAGCCCTCTTGGTGGATGATTCTTTTCTTGCTCGTGATGGAATGGTGGCGGTGGTCCCTTCGAAGATATGATGGGAGCATAATCTTTGCAGCTTACCATTTTTTATCGCATTGCAATGATGCTCTAGAGACGGAGATTCACGCACTGATGCAGGGCATGACCTTAACCATACATCATTCAGAAGGCCCAATCATAGCCTAATCGGACTTCTCCAAGGCATTGCTTAGCTCGCTCAGCATATGAACATCTTGCTGCTGAGATCAGATCCTTGATGAAGAAGGAAGTTTATTACACGGAAGTTGGTGCGAACTTAATAGGGCAGCTTACGGTCGCAACAAATATAACACTCTTATATGAATATTATATGGACACATAGAGGATCAGAGAACTCTTACCTCTTGACTGTAATCCTATAACTTTAGAATAAGACTCCGTTTACAAAAAAATGGTTTAAAGGAGCATTTTGAACCAAATTGAAGTTTGGGGTGGTAGTGTAAACCGCTGGACAAATTAAATTTAGGAGGTGGCAGCATCGCAACGGTGTGTACACGGAACAGCAGGCAATGCGGCCCAGTCGCCGCCACCCGCTGCGGCCATGGGCACCTGCCATCCCGCTTCTCCTTTTCCTCGCCGTCGCCGTTGCGCCGCTGCCGGCCGCCGCGGTGGGCGTGAACTGGGGCTTCGCGGCATCCCACCCGCTCCCGGCGGCGCAGGTCGTGCGTGACCTCCTCCTCCCCAACTCCGTCCCCCGCGTGCGCCTCTCCGCCGCCTCGCCCGACGCGCTGTCCGCCCTTGCCGGCACCCGCATCGCCGTTACCGTCGGGGTCCCGAACGAGCTGCTCCGCCCCCTCGCCTCCTCCAGGAAGGCAGCCGCCGCCTGGGTCCACGACAATGTCACCCGCTACGCCTCCGGCGTACTGTTCGAGTAAGAGCCGCATCCCCTTCTTCCCTTCGTCCGCAGTTTCCTTCTCTTTTAGTGTTTCGCTGATCCTTTTCTCTTCTTTCCGACATATTTTACTGATCTTATTTCATGAAATGCGAAGGGGCCAAGGTGTATTCGTAGATAGTTACTGTATGATACTACTAGTTGACTGAATAAATCAAGTCTAAATTATGCCTCAAGCTGACCAAATTATCCGTTGCTATAATTAGAAATATTATCTTTTCTAAAAAAAATTAGAAATATTATAGTCTCTATTGGCACCGGATGATGCGCTTAGTCAATTTGTATCCACTGGATTTGCCAATCATGCGTGCTGACATGCTCAAAACCAACATCCTTAATAATGTTGACGGTTGACCATCTGATCTGAAAGGTGGAAGACGCTGCTTTAGTTTAGTCCAGTGGTTGACTTCAATAGGTTGATATGTCTATATTGCAGTAGTGCACTGGAATTTTCTTCTAGGTACCTCCAGTCCTCAAGGTCTTTTTTTCATGGAACAAACAAGTATGATCTATGAAACACTCAAGAAATGTCAATTACCGACCTGCTAGTAGGTGTTTATTCTCTACAAAGTTTCAGATCCTCTGACATGTGATGGATTCCTCTTGGTGAACCAAAAATGATAAAAGGAACTTGCCTGGACCTAGTTAACAATGTGAAAAATTGGATGTATAGCACAGCTAGATCCTATCAAATTGTCCTGAATATTTGGGGATGGAATATTTTTTGAAGAGCAACAAACTTCAGCGGGTAGTTTATGCATAGATCTGTAATTTTCTGTTACAAAACTTGAGTGTCCGTCTTCCGTTGATATTTCGCTTCTGGCTGAGCATTCTTCCTTTCTTTTCTAGGTTAAGTAGCAGAGATTCTTCTGCATTAATCAAATGTGTTTGGTATGTTTGTATCAAATCTGAATTAATAGTAGCGGAATGTAGGGTAATATGGCTGTTAAATTGCAGTCTAGGTGGGGTTAAATCTGGAATTGAGGCAGGCGATCTGTTTGGCAACGATGCTTAATTTGTTCTGTTTCATGTTTGCATTGATGTTACATTTCACATTTTGTGGGTTTTCTTGATATTATAAGTTTTTATATTGACGAGTAATGTAATTTGTAGGTTTATTGCTGTTGGAGATGATCCATTTCTTCTTAATCACGGGCAGCAGTTTCAACCTTTTGTGGTTCGTGCAGCAGCAAATATTCAACGGGCATTGGATGATGCAAAGTTATCGAGCAAGATGAAAGTAGTTGTGCCGTGTAGCTCTGATGCATACCAAAACGCATCAACTCTACCTTCGAAAGCTTACTTCAGGCCAGATGTTAACAAAACCATGGTTGAGCTCCTCCCATTTCTTGCTAATCATAGCTCACCATTTATGGCTGAGCTGAATCCGATTTTGAGCTTCCAGCAGAAGAAGAATATTTCATTGGACTATTACCTTTTCCAACTAATGTCGCGCCCGATAAGTGATGGTCATAACAAGTATGACAACTACTTCGATGCGAGCATAGATGCTCTGGTTACTGCTCTAACTAAAGCTGGATTCAGTGATATGGACATCGTTGTCGGGAGAGCAGGATGGCCAACAGATGGAGCTGTGAACGCAACTTCGGCTATTGCTCAATCCTTCATGACAGGCCTGGTCAACCACCTGGCGAGAAAATCCGGGACTCCACTTCGCCCAAAATTTGCTCCAACTGAGACATACCTCTACAGCCTTTTAGACGAAGATCAGCACAGTATGGCAAGCGGAAGTTATGACAGACACTATGGCATTTTTACGTTTGATGGCCAGGCCAAGTACCATGTCAACTTGGGTCAAGGTCCTGTGGCGCTCAAGAACGCTCTGGATGTGGGCTACCTTCCATCGAAATGGTGTGTGGTGGACAACAACAAAGACCTATCCAATGTTTCTTCTAGTTTATCTGCCGCTTGCTCGAATGCCGACTGCACCGCTCTGTCCACTGGTGGCTCCTGTGCAGGTCTTGACTGGCCTGGAAATGTGTCATTTGCCTTCAACAGTTACTACCAGCAGCATGATCAGAGTGAGGAGAGCTGCAGCTTCAGTGGCCTAGGTTTGATAACCACCGTTGATCCATCCGTCGATAATTGCCTCTTTGCTCTTGCAATTCGCGCTTCTGCTGCTGCTTCCTTGCACCCAACATTTGCCGCGCTGTGGATACTAGTTTGGGTTTGCATTTACAGTTTAGACTGATGTAGCTGCCCAATGACTTCGAGGCTCGATTTGGGCCTTGAAGATGTGTCTATGTGTCTCATGTAGCATGTGGTAATTCAGAAGTCTTGGTGCACTGTCAAAACTACCTAATATCTCCGAAATTGTGCAAATTCGTACAGTACGTTGTACAGGACTCCACGATACCTTCCACGTACTATCAACTACGGATTTTGGGATCACGCCCCGATTAACTTTCTGTTGATAGAGTAACATACGAAGGATAGGAAGGGGCAACGCGTTTAATTAAGATAAATTTGATTCGTTTGGACTTCGCCTTTTCGCTTACCTGACGTTACGATTACTTGCTATGATAAGTAGTACTACGTCAGCCTCCTCACTCGGTAGCACTAGCTAGAGTGGACCTAAGATCATGGCTTCTTCGGGCTCTCTCCTCTCCACGCTCCTGGTGCTGCTCGCCGTCGCCGCCACCGCGTTGGCGGCTACGACGACGTTCGTCCGGGCCGCCAACCTCGCCGAGCGGCTGGAGGGAGTGGGGCAGCAGCAGTGCTGGGAGACGCTGCTGGACGTCAAGTCGTGCACGGGGGAGATCATCCTCTTCTTCCTCAACGGCGAGGCGTACCTGGGGCCCGGGTGCTGCCGCGCCATCCGCATCATCGAGCAGCGCTGCTGGGCCGCCGACCTCATGCTGTCCGTCATCGGCTTCACCCCGGAGGAGGGGGACATGCTCAAGGGCTACTGCGACGCGGGCGGCGACGACGACAACAACGACGGCGAGGGGCATCATCATGGCGTCGGCGGGTCATCTCCGGCCCCGCCGCCTCACCGTGCTCTTGACGGCGTCGCGAGTGGCGGCACGGCGGTGCCCGTGGCGGGAAAGAAAGGGCTTGGTGCGCCGTTAGATGGCTAACTAAGCTGAGTCAGTGTGTGTCCACGTCCACGTAGGTTCTCGTGAGTCCTGATGAAGTGATGAGATGTTTGCGAAGCTGAGAAGTGAATGATTTATCTAAGTTTTGTTTGTGAAAGCTAGTAGTCATCCTCAAACCATATTAGTTTTCCCACCTACTCCTCGTTATTTCCTTAAAAATAATGTTAAACGTACAAACAAATACAGAGTTTTACAGACTCTTTTCATTATTGACCAATCACAAACTTGCTAGTGCATTATGCATGTGCTGTTGGACGAGAGAAAACGATCTCATAAAGCGAGCCATCTACATTGCAAGGGCGTCTGATTGGACGCTTAGACAACAAAAATAATTAACTAAGGATGTTGCATCGGTGTGGGAGTTTGTTTACTCACCGGAGAAGTGACTAGGGCTAAGAGCAACTTCAATGAGGTGACCCAAACGGACGGCGATTTTATCATTTTTTGTTCATTTGGGTGGGCTGTCCGTCCGGCGTTCGTCCTGTTTTAGATATGGGTCGACAGCGCGCCCAACGCGCCGACCCCATATGTGCCGGCTGGCCGCCCTATTTTGCATTAATGAATTTGCATAGTTTGAATCAAATAACATAGTATTAACCGAATAAAAAAGCATAGTTTACAAGCCGAATAAAATAAAAATGTCTCACACAGTTCTCACATAGTTTTGCAAACGAATAAAAAAAGATACATCTATTGGTTGCCAACATGAGCCCACATATACTCAACCAAATCATTTTGCAGATGCACATGAGCTTTCCAATCACGCATGTCTTGATGAAATTGGGTGAACTGCTCAAACTTTGCCGCTCCTCCATGCTCAGGCACAATATTCTCATCCTGAAACTGAAACCCTTGATCGTACAGACGTTCAGGGCGCTCGTCTTCTACGATCATATTATGCATGATCACACAAGCAGTCATCACCTCCCACAGTTTCTGCATGATCCAGGTATTAGCAGGATACCGAACGATGCTCCATCGAGATTGCAAAATACCAAAGGCACACTCTACATCCTTCCTAGCACTCTCTTGCTCTTGGGCAAATCTTTTCCTCTTCTCTCCGACAGGGTTGGGTATTGTCTTCACAATAGTGGTCCACTGAGGATAGATACCGTCACCCAGGTAGTATCCTTTGTCGTAGTTGTGGCCGTTGACAGTAAAGTTCATCGGTGGGCTATTGTCTTCGGCAAGCCTAGCAAACACAGGTGAGCGCTGAAGCACATTGATATCATTGTTTGATCTGGCCATGCTAAAGAAAGTGTGCCAGATCCAGAGATCTTGAGACGCCACGGCCTCTGGTATGACAGTACAAGCCCTGGCATGGCCCTTATACTGCCCTTGCCAAGAAGAAGGGCAGTTCTTCCACTCCCAGTGCATGCAGTCTACGCTACCAAGCATCCTTGGGAAGCCCCTGCTGGCATTCATCGCCAACAAACGGGTTGTATCTTCAGCAGTCGGCTCTCTCAAATACTCAGGGCCAAACACAGCAATAATAGCCTTGAGAACTTATACAAGGACTCTAGGCATGTAAACTCGCTTATACGGAGGTTCTTCGAGAGATGCTTATACAGAAATAAATTGATTTTTGCCTAGACGTCGATGCTTATTTATATGTGACAAATGCTTAACTAGGCACAACTTGAGATAAACACTCGGTGCTTAGGAACTTTTTTTACTAAGCACGCCCCCCCTGAGTGCATTGCATTGCTCATGATCTAAGGCGTTAAATGGATGATGCATGTATGCGAGATTTTTCCGTCGCCCAATCTAGAGAATTCTTGTGATTCGAAATGATGCCCAATTTGAAAAGCGAGACAAACGCACATAGCAACATCGTGGAACTTGACGAACTCTGAGGCACACACTGCCGACCTGGCATACAACAGATACACCACGCAAACTGCGTTGAAGGGAACATCACCGAAGTTGCACGCCATCGCGTGTCATCACTGTGTCTTGAGAAAGCGATTCCGACTTCACCACACACCACCATCGACGAAGCCCCTCACCGCAACAGTTGTAGGACGTCACGCTAAGATCAAACATGGCAACTTCAGTCCAGAAGGTGAACTACAAAGGAGAGATATGCTAGGTTGACATCGCGAAGAATCATCAAGCCATACCATCTGTCGCCAGTCATCTCACTACTCGGACCTTGTCATCATGGATCCGACTCACAACAACAAACAAACCACGACGACCCTGTGCACACCCCGAAAGGCCAACAACCACAACCCTTTTGCGACCCCGGCATCACTCATCTCCACCGTCATTACCGCACAAGTGCCAACAAGATCACCACCATCCTCCATGTGTTCCCCTAGCTAAAGCATAACTCCAGAAACAACGTCCCAAGCAGGGAAGCACATCTTCACCGCCATGCCATCTCCATATCGTTGTAATACCAAACACCAGAGGATTCCTAAGTGTGTTACTCCAATTTATCATCCAAGTTTGTCACCGCTATTCATATGATGGTTGTTATCTTCATGTCTGAGTAGTTCCCTTAGTTCTCGAGGATATGGATGACATCTAGTATATATAGAATTTAAACGCCTATAAGGATATGAGAACTTCTGTTGAATGTTTGATTTAATAGCC